>NC_066847.1:24616503-24918169 GCF_001640805.2 Lates calcarifer | reverse complement strand
GTATCCCATCTTACCTATCACTTCTCACCATATAACATCTGACAAAGCTGAACTGCGATAAAAAAATAATCTAGAGGGAGATAAAAGTGTGCCAGAGAACCATGAAAATGAATACATTTCTCTCTGCACTGTTACTCAGGGAAAATGAGTCAGGGTAGGGAAGTGGCACATTTAGGAGTTATAAACAACTCACATAGAGATCACAGAGATTACACAGACAAAACCAGAACAGCAGAGGGGAGAAATCACAGAGCTCAACTAGGAAAAAGAGAAGGTGTAGGGGAAAAACAAAGTGAGGAAAAATAACAAGATCCAGCTTAGAAGCAGACGAGTGGATAGAAGCAGAAAAACAAAATGAGCCAGGATGATAGGATAAGTGACATTGAGAGAAGGAAATGCAAATGACACTAGGAGAGGGGAGAGCAACAATGAATGGGAGAGAGAGAGCACAAGAGAGGGAGGAAACAGAAATGAATTGTGATGAAGTGAGAATGAAGACTGCTTGTTTATGTGTGCTTCCTCACTGCAATGAAATTACAGCTGTTTATCTCTCCGATCTTTCCAGCACGTCTGGAATATCTGCCAACAGTCAAGAAAAACTGTGTTTTTGAAGAGGTCAAGTCCTGTTTATTACAGTGTTTTAACCAGATTATTGATCAGAGCTTTTTTTTTTTTTTTATTCAAACTCTAGCAAAAGAATTTGATTGCACATGAAAATATTTTATGCTGCCACACATGAGCATACTTAACTCTGCCCATTTTTTCCTTACGCTGTTAAGTCACAGGACATTAAAACAGTTAAAGCAGGACGATAATGTAACAAAGAAACCTTGTCATAATTAACCAAGGTGTATTCTCGAAGCCACTTAGAGGAAAAAGTACATCAGCTACATTTGGCTGTGACTGCTAGTGTTCTTCTGGACCTGTGTCATTTTCCCTCATTACTGCCAGATCATCATCTGACTCAGGATCTAATGTGATCACACAGGTGGAGGAGACACAGTGGGCTTAACTTTAACAGAGATCTACATCATCTTAGATCCACATTAAATCAAGGTGTTATGGTTACTGTGCAGCATGCAATGTGCTCTGTCTACTCAAAGTGTCACTGAGAGAATGTTTGTGTGACACTTCAAAGACATTGCAGGGTGCAGTGGAGACTAAAATCAAATATCAGCTGCATTCTTATTTCTAGCAGCACTGGGCAGATTTTTATTTGCATATTTAAGAAGAATGATCCAACTCCCAGGTTAATTTAAAATAAATAATAGAGATGTAAAGTGGGTAGGAGGGTGGTTGTGGGAAAGGATATGTGGGTCAGTGGGGAGATGGGTCTGTGAGAGACTGTGCTGTTCTGTGAGGAGAAGGTCATTCTTAGGGGAGTACATCTGTTTGTGTTTGTCTATTCAGTGTAACTTAGCCTAAGAAGCCAGCAGCTTCACCAACAGATACAGAAGCCTATCCGCTGAATAACTGTAATCAACTAGCTTACTAGCAAAAGATTATGTCAACAGTACCACACATTAAAACTATGTCTTGAACTTGTGAGCAGAGTCTATGACTACATTAATTCCTCAGCTATTCCATCCTCTTAAATCACTCTACTGTATGACTAAACTAAACCTCATAACTCTTACACACATTTTGTCACATCTTTTTTTTCCATTTAAGGGTTTCTAGTAACACAACACACTTATACTGTACTGTAATCCATCCCCACACACAAACTTTCTGTTAATTAAAAAAAAAAAAAAACACCAACAACCATTGTCACTTACAAGAAGTGCCACCCTTGGGGAAAAAAAGAAGGTAAAACCAGAAATGAAGAGAGGTGAGAGAATATCCCTTGTGAGATTTGCAGACTGTTATTTTCACTGAGATTTGTTCTGTTGTGTTTCTCCAATAGGCTGTTGAGTGCTGTAGCAGGGGGATAGTCACGCTAGAGCTGCTTTGTATGAATAACATTTCATGTGCAATAATCTGTGGCTTTCTTGTCACAAAATTACACACAGACACATACACTCACATTCTCTCTCTCTCTCTCTCTCTCTCTCTCTCTCTCTCTCACACACACAAGGAATGGACTCAACCATGGCCATAATTGCACATTCTGTCTTTGTGTATATCTCCTCTCTCACGTAGACACACACACACACGTATATATACAACCCTAAAGTTGGGTAGAGACGAGCAAAAGAGAGACAGGCAGAGTGGCAAAGAGAGACAGATATAAATTAAAGAACATGTGGGTTCACCATAGGGACGGGTTGACCAAACCAAAACATGTGCTTCAAGTAATAATCTGTGGCAATTCCTTTAAATAAATGTCTGTTTTGCTAGTCTGTCTTGCTCTTTTTTTTTCTCTTTCATGCACATGAGAGTTTTGTTCTGTCAGGAATTGACATTCTCTGACACTCTAATTGAAATGAAATTGATTTCTATAACTTTTGTCAGTTGATTTTCCTCCTGTCTCCATAAACTCTACTGTCCCTTGGTTTCTGTCACCCTGTCTGTATGAGTAGATGAACGTTCATCTTTGAGTCTGTCAAAATCTATATTAAAGTAAGAGCTGGTGACATTTTGATATAAATAAATCTCAAGTTTGGCAACTCCATATTGCTGATAGAGTACAGGTGATGATCACTCCACGTGTGCATTCACTTCTTGGATGTTTTTCAAATTTCAGAACATCTTTAAACTGAAGGCAGACGTGTGATGTGCGAGAAGACAGTCAGAGAGGTGAACTCGGAGAATGAGAAAGCTAGACAGACAGAGAGAGGTGAGAAAGATTCACAGTGAGCTGTGAGGTGGAGAGGCGACTTGAGACAGACATGCCAGATTTGTTGGCAGTGTTACAAACAGAAAGCCAGTTTCATTTAACTCACGTCTGTTTGCCAAACTGGCTGCTTCTCCTGTTTCATTGACACTTAGATATATGCTAACCTGTGAATGCCCCAGGCTATGATTGTACAGGTTCTCTTCTTCCCTGGGTGTCTTAAATCCCACTGCATACAACACACCAAGCCATTTTTACACTCGCTCACTAATCTGAAATAAAAGCATACCTAAACTGAAATGACTAAATTAGTCATTTGTGTGCTATACAAAATTGTAAGTTGTGATAATGATCTGATAGACATTAGAGACTTGATTAAACAAAATAATGTGTTTATATATATATATATAGATAGAGATATACTTCACTGAAAGGTCTCACAGAAATTCTCATGCTTAAGTGAGACTGACATGAAATATGTGAATGTCAAGTCTTAATTATAGTTTGAGAGTCAGACACTTTTCAAGCTGTAAAAAGTTATTAGGTCGCATCAAATTTTAGTCTCTGTAGCCCTGTGACAAAAGTTGACAACAGCTGTGTGCTTACTATGTAATAAAATATGTAAAAATGAATTACCATTTGCTACATTCAGTTAGAAACTTCCTCACAGTCATTTAGCATTACCTCCTGTGCATTTGCATAAACAATGAGATTTCTCACTTGATCTTTAATCGATTTTCACTTTCCTTCCACAGCAGAACAAACAGGCTGTCAAAGTATCACTTCCTTTTCTCAGGAGTTTACAATGTGCGTAAAGGATCATCTGCGGCAAATAATAAATGAAAAATCAAGACAGATAAATACAAATAAATGTCACTGAAGAGCTTTAACTTAATTAAAAACACTTAACAGCATGTGTTAGTTTGTGTGTATCTGCGTGTGAATGTGTGTGAGTGTACAGCAGTGATTTTCCCGCACTCCAATTAACAGTCATAGCTGGAAAAAGGTAATTACAAAGCTAAGTGGGAGACTTGAAGTCATGCTGAGACATATAACGTACACACACAGCTTTTGTGCAGACAGACACACACACATACTGCCACTAACTCAAAATGATACATGAGCACAAGGGGCTTGTCAACCCATCAAACCCATATGAATGATCAAAATATGGACCCACTGTGACAATTAAATGTCATTTAAGCTTCTGAATGATGCAAACAGATTCTATATGGACTAATACTGTAGGGTAGTCAGTTAACAGAGTGACGCTAGAAGCATCAGTGTTTGACATAATTAATAAAACGGGAGCACACATATTCAGAAAAAGAATAATGATGTCTGATGTTAAAATCCACTGACATTAAACTTTGCTGGGAATTTACTTAAGGGTAAAGGAGGGGAAGGAGGGGGAAAACAGATAACTACAGCAAAATAGACACTACCAGTAAAAAGATGAGTGCAACAAAAATACTGATAAGAAACATGCTTATTCTTTAAATTCCTTGTATGAATAGATGTGTTATATTACTGGAACATTAAATTAATTGTGAAACATAGTCAAGTGATTTTTTACTCCCTAACCAGGAGTAGACACACACATCCTGTCAATTTTTCAATATAGAACATCATAACATCAGCTGAGACATGTCTAGACCACAAACAACAAACACAGATGCATTCACATGCCTGATGATACTATCACTGTTCTGAAAGTGCTTAACACCTTGTCAAAATCTACCTGATTAACAGGTTGCTTGTGCTCAGCCTTAAAGCCACATCACATTATACAGATGTGCTGTGACACACTTGTAGCACCAGTTTTTTAACTGTTAATGGAGGTGCAAAATCCTGGTCTACTGGTGCCACACGTGTTTGTGTTTGTGTGTGTGTGCAGGCGTGAACGGAATCCTGGAACAAGATCAAGTGACAACGAGACGAACTGCATAACCTTAGAGCACATAAACATGTCCAAACTTGTCTAAAATGATACCTGCATGGGTAAGGTTGATCAATGATCTATTGACAAACTAACAAACAAGCTTTAGAAACTACTAAAGAGCAGAATGAAAGGTTAAAATGGAAAAGTTCCATGTTTGCAGTATCACTTGTCTTCACGATGACCTTATTTCAAGGTAAAATTTTGTTAGGAAAAAAAAAAACCTTCCTTCCTTACTTTCCTCTGGCTGTTAGAAGTGATGTCAGTGTTTATAACTGGGGTACTGAAGACCAATGAGGGAATAAGGGTGTCCAGAATGTTACCCCTGAGTCACATAAAGCCTTTCATCCACACATATGGAGCTATTTACATGGAACAGGTGGTGGGGCAGTGAAGACTGAAGAGTCTGACACACACACACACACACACACACACAGTACCTCATTATCTCTGCTTCAGTTAATTCATGGTCTTGGATCAGACATTAGAAAATGATACACCTGACACTCAACCACATATCACGGAACGAAAGAACGGAATGGATGAAGACTGACTAACAGCTGTCTTGTAATTTACAGTACTGTCATCGCTACAGATTATACAAAACAAAAAGACACGAGAACCTGTCTGACGACCAGATACCACATGATGTTACCACACAGTGCAGATGCAGTCATGAAAAAAAAAGACGGAAGACACAGTTTCTCACAGCTGTTGGTTTATGACTTATAATTACTGTCATAACCATAGCTGTCATTCAGGACCACATAGTCTCATTGGTGTGCATGTGCTCACAACGCTGTCAGAGAACATCTCTGTTCTGTATTTTGTTCTCTTGCATGTATTTGTTTGTTTGTATTGTTTGGTGAGTCATGATCCTTCTCTGTCCTGTCAACCCTGAAAACAAATGAACAGGCGAAAAAGAAATGAATGGTGTATGGATGTATGCGTGAATGGACATCTTCATCTTTGTCAGTTTTATCACATTTTCAGCAAAAATACTTTTTTTTTTTTACCTCCCTTTTCTTCACTTTTCTTTCTCACTTTCTGCCTCTCTGTGTCCTTTTCATTTTAACACCTTTAAAATCAATACAAATCTAATCAAATGTAAAAACAGCCACACCATGAATGCATATTTCAACAATGTCATTTTGCTCTTATTTACACCACTCTGAAGCTGCCGCCACCACAGGAATGACAACCCTTGTTGGGATTCTGTCGCATCAAGCCAGCAGATTTGAATGCTAAACCCATTAGCCAAACATCACTCACAGTCAGAGCTGGCGATGATAAATAACCCAACCAGAGAAATCTGATTAGGAGAAACGGAGGCAGGGGATCTGAGGGAATGAATAACGGCAATGTCGGCTTTATCGGGGCCTCAGTCAGATTGGAAATCACACACCGAGAAAACATGAAATGTTCATCTGCAATGGGTTGTGTCGGCTGTTTTTCTTAAAACATGGGTTGGGACCCAAAATTGGGTCTTTGGTGGCATGCAATTAAACCAAAGCTGAACTTCGCATGCAGGTTCCTAAGCTCTGACACGCCAAAGTCACTGATTTGCATAACAAACAGCCTGGTTAATGGGTATATTTTAACTTGCAAGAGAGTGGAAGTTTTTGGGTGGCACTGTTGCCTTGAGGGTGAGGCTGTGGTTGGCTGAATCATTCACACTCACCTGGCAGTCAAGCATGTACAGGCTGACACTCAAATACACTGTTTGTGCACTCACTGTCTTTAACACTGGCTATAACACTTTTTTCATCTTGAACACAGATCTTTTACCCATTTCATCACCCAAAACACAAAATCTGCTGTAACAAACACACAAAAATAGTATTCACACTGCATTTGACCTTTGAATTATTCCCTTATTTTGGTGCACCTGGGCATGTGTGAATATTTAAAACTGCGAGCTGTAGTTTTGACTGACACCTACATGATGCTATTTGTTATCATGTAACTAAGTCTGCTCTTTGTTGTACCTCCTCTGGGTTTCATAGCAGACAGTCATGATTCACTGGATTTACAAGGACTGGCATCAGCTGTGTTTTGACTCCCAGCTCTGCCAAACTCTCACCAGAGATGACAGGTTACCAAAAAAAAAAAAAAAAAAAAAAAAAAAGAAAGAAAAAAAGCCACTTGTGAGTTTATGTCATGTTTATTAGTCCAGATTTACTTAGACAGTGTGGACCTAAACAGGCTTAATATATAAATCCAACAAAGTACACATTAGGGAACTCATGTTGCACTTGAACATTGTTGTTCTTAAAGGACAGGCTCATTTTTTCAACTCTATCCTGATGCAATGCTCAAATGCTCATATGTACATGAAAGAGATTGCTGCAATTACAATGCTGCACCCCAAGCACCCCTTCTTAAAGTCATTCCAATGTGAATATTGGTTTTAAAGAAATAGTTTACCAGTGTGTGAAATATACTTGTTTGCTTTCTTGCCACAACTTAGATGAGAAGCTAAATCCTACTATCATGAGACTGTCTCCTATAGGTTGTGTGTGCAAGCAGCTTATTACAACCCATACTTACATTTTATTGTTAAATCCTCTGAGGCTCACTGCAATGTTTATTCTTAACACAAACAGAAATGTTAAACAGACGATTTTGTGGTTTCACAGGGAGTATGTGCTGTAGCTATTTTGTATTTTCAATTCTTGCTTTCACTTCTTTTAGCTTTGGCCCTGACAACATCATAGAGACAACAAAACTCCAGGAGGTCACTGCACCCGGCCGCTGCTCGCCAAGAAGCAGATACAACACAACTGTTTTCATACAGATATGAAAAAATGTGAACTGGTTCTTTAATATATTAGTAATATTATGAAGCTACATTGCTACACTCAATATGAAAAAACCCACACATATTTATTTAGTAAGGCCACAATCAACATTTCCAGAGTCCACTTTGTGACCATCATCTCATATGATTATTTTGCACTCTCTTATTTTCTTGCGTCTCTCTGCTGCACCACATAAAGGAGCTTTTCCACAAGCATGAAAAAAGGCTATTAGTTTGTCTTTGCTCTGTTTTTTGTTTTTTTTTTCAGAGCCACATTTCCGAGCACCATCACACTCAAAAGGTCAGCCTGGACTCAGCATGCAACATTTCAATGAGACAATCGATTCAAACCCCCTAACCTGGTCACTCAGTTCAGGTATATACATTTACAATCATTAAAATAGCCCTTAAGGTCAAACTGAATTCAATTACATAATTTATCTCTGTACGGCAATTAAATCCATGGCCAAGGTGATTCTGTGCAAATGAAGGTGTTGTAATCTTTTTAATATCATAACTGCATTCCAGGTAGAAAATCTATGTAATGAATGGCCCCTGGCTCAAAATGTTTTATTTTCTTTCACGTAAACTGAAATGGCAGAGCAAGGGTATTTTAATCTAGCAGCGACTGTACAGCAAATGACACAGATCATGGTATGTGATACATTTGATTGCGTATCATCATTAGCCTGCAGCACAGGACAAACAAGCCACAACATCAAACCATCAGTCCTGGTTAATTATTAAGAGCAAATTCAATTTACCCTCACCAGTTCACTGACAAGCCCATATACCTCCTATGCTGAACCACTTAGAGGTTGCTTAAGCATTCCCTGTGACAAACAATTACACAAACACACAGACACACACACACATGCACACACATACATCGATTGACCTTTCCTGCTGAGCATTATTATTACATGCAGAAAAGGTTAACGAGCAGTAAGGCCAGCATCGCTCACATGGAATACGAAAAAGAACAGTAGAAGCCTAAACCTACACAGGTGCGAGAGATGGCTACATGACTTTTGGTGACTGAGAAAGATATTTACATTCATGTAATTATAATCACACAGAAAAGAATAAGCATGATGGCATTAATAAGTGACAGCAGAGGGGGTTAATGGTTTAGAGAAGACTTGACCAGCTTTGTGTCATGAGTTCAAACTCTTAAAAACAACCTGTGTTTATATTTATGTTTAATTATATTCTGATGCCATTTTATTAGCCTTTGGAATTTTCAACCACAGCTGTGGCACAGATGTCCAGTGGCCGAATGGTTAAAGTGCATGCCACATAACCCAAACATCCACGGTTTGTTTCCCAGCTAGGGAAACTCTGCCCTCACCCCCACTCTCTCTCCACCCTTGTTTCCTGTTGAATTTGACAGACCTATCAAATAAAAGGAAAATGCCTCAATTTTATTTACATTTTCATGACATATCCCCCCCGTGGCCATTTGGACAATGACGTAAAGCAAAAGCAGACACAATGTTATTAAAAAGTAACTTAACACTAGACTTAAAAAGAAAAAAAGTGTTTCACCATCCTCTCTGGTTGAACGTCTCATGCCTGTTTCTTCTCTGACTACACCCGGCATCACTGATAGTTGTGGTTGGGTGTGGTCAAACATGTGCTTTGTCGCCCCCATAACCACACCTAACAGTGATGTCATGGGTTCCTGGAGTACAGCTGGAGGTCAGCAAAAACAGGATTTTCAGGGGGTGTTGAGTTACTCTTTGAAGTACCGCAAAACCATTTGGGTGGATACCTTGGCATACAGGCCATTTAACTGTTGCACGAGAGACTACAGTATACATGCTGTTTGCTACCAACAGTCAACTGTGGTTTCTTTCCCTTATCTTGATAGAGTAGTTTTAGTTGCCTAAACTTAACCATAGAGTCATATGGGTTGTTTTGGAAGGCAGGGACAATCCAGTCCACCCAATAGGAGCTCTAGATTAAAAACAGTATATAGAAAACGACCAGTGCTCTGTTGTTTAGGTTTGAGAACTCTGAGAACCTGTTAACTTCCACAGAAAATGGCATAATATGCCCTCTGTTTACTCTTTGAAAACAAGATAAGATGATAGAAATCAAAGTCATTTCCCAAACCTAACAGTTACTTTAAGGTCAAGAAGATGGCCAGCCCAGAACTTGCATGCAAAGTTAACAGCTACAGTATGTGTCATCTAGGAAAGTACAGCACAGAGGAAAACCATGTGTGGTTGCACAGAAAATGTACAATATAGATCATAAATTATCTGAGGCTGCTCTTTCTTTCTTGCACGTCCAGAAAAACGTCCAGTCACTCAGTGCATACATTCCAAATGACCTGAAATATATCTCTTCCTCTTCCCCACATCACAGAGCTGCCAAGCATGGCTCAAAGCTTTAATAGCCTTGGAAACTACTTAAAAAGTGTGGAGTCACAAAAATAAATGTAAGTCACAAATGACTTGGAACATCTCCCTCTCTCTCTCTTTCTCTCTCTCTCTCTCTCTCTCTCTCTCTCTCTCTCTAACTGGGTCAGTGTGATGATGGTGTCAGTGTCTGGACTCAGCAGCAGCATATTTGCATCAGTCATCCCAACTAGACCGTGAAGAGAAGGATTTCCCTGCTCAGCTGTGCCAGTGAGACAGTGAAATATACCCTCATAAAACCCCGAGAGGAGGCCTGAGGATAACTTGGATCCATTTAATGGGCTGAACTTCACTTTGCACTTTGCTTTTGGTCATGCAGATACATTGCAAGTGGAAAGTCACACCACATGAGACCAATACTTCACATAATGAAGGTTAAAAGACAGGCAGACATCATTCTTATGGTATTTCATAGATGTTTTTAAAGAGGTTTTTTTAATAATGTATATAGACATTAAGTAGTGATTAAATGAAAAAAAAAAAAGAAAAATCATTAAATACTTCTCTTCTTTGCTCAGACTATATGCTGGGTTTGTCTGTAACTTGCCTCAAAATTACAAGAGGAAGGTTGCTTTCCTCAAATGCATTAACAAAGTTTCATAGCATGAAATGAGAAGCAGCAGGAAAAATATTCAGGGCCGTGAACGGTACCGACGCTTGTGATGGAATGCACTTTAATTCTGCTGAGACACCAAGACAGCCCTCTGGTGTGCTTTAAGGTTGGATGAAAACTCAGCGGTGCAGCCAAAGCTATGCAACCAAATACAACTTCTAATTAGGCCTGCTCATCCAGATTTAGAAGGCTGTGGTGAAAAATTTCCATGATACAAGCAGCCTCGGGACATCCCTAAACTTGAAATTTGGCTGCGATGGCAACTTTGGGGGCTTAATTAATTGAACAGTCAGGCTTGTCGGGTCATATCAAAATAGCATGGGATACTATTACAAAATTGCGATGAGGCTGAAAGGTGGTTAATTGAAGTCACTGTGAGAGCTGAGCATAACTCACATGATGCATGTTCAGTTACAGGCAGCAATCTCGGTTCCCTGTCTCACCTTTCTGTCAGTGAGATCAAGCAACATCTTGAAGAAAACACTCACTCACTCCTCTAGTTTGCATGATGGGAAAATTCTGACAAAGCATAATGCAACTACTCAAAGTGCAAATTGCACAAGTCTTTGTTTTTACATTTGTGGTTACCATTTGTCATTTCTGCTTTTCTGGAAAGTGTAAGGTATGACAAACACTGACAGGAAAAAAACACGAAACAAAGGATGGGTACAAACATTAAAGCAGAGATGAGAGTTACTTTGAGTCATCACCTCAACAATACTCCCTTCCCACCCTCTCTCTCTCTCTCTCACTCCAACCTCTCCCTCTCTCAAGTTTGAAATTGATGTGTTGTCTATCCTTTTTTTTTTTTTTTTCCCTGGATGCAGGTCAGCTGAGTGCCAGCTGGCTGGGCCTTGATCCTAAGCTCACTCCCAGGTAAACTTTCAACTAGAAAAGACTCCTATTGCCACTTTCAACTCTTCGTCTCTCTGCTCTCCCCCTCCTCCTTCTCCTCCTCCTCCTCACTGCTGCAAAAGTGCTTTGTTGATAAACCCACTCTAGGGTTCACCGGTCTGTCAGAAGTTTTCGCTCACCTCCTCACGCTATATGAGTAATGGGGATAAGCGTTGTGTTGTATATGAATGTGTGTGTTTTGGTTTGTGTGTGAGTGCGCAAAGACGTCCGCGTGCCTCCATACGTGACAGATGAGTTTAAATGGCACACTGATATGAGGTCTCAGTAGAGCCTTACTGATGTGGACGTGAAGTTGTTGTGATCAGCAGGGTGCAACACACATGCTAAAATGCATGACTACACACAAAGACAGCAGTGATAATAACACACAAATGCAACAAAAACACACTTATTCTGTCATTATCAGTCGCTCGAACCCTCAGACTCAACTCGGCGTTCAGAACAAACAGAGAAATACACAGTAGGAACTGCAGTGGTCTCTCACTCATACACACACACAGACACACAAACACATTTGATCAGTGGTACCACTAGCTGTGCAAAAAGGACAGTTCTCCTGCCAAGGCAGCATGCTGTTGGCGAACGCTGCAGAGAGGCAGAGAGAGGCTGTCGTGGAGTCTTCTGCTCACTTAGCACTTCACACACAGTCTGTCATACTCTGCGCTACTCACTCAGCAAAAGCAAGGAGTGCGCACAAGTGTTTTTTGCATGACGATCCAAAAACCACAGTCCCGGATAACCTGGAAACAAAGTAAAATAAACAGAAAATTTTAATCTAAGTTTTGGAGATTCGTTTCTTAAAGCCCAGAGTTTTCAAATGAGCTCAGACTGAAGCCAGATGGATAGAGAATAATTGTAAGAGGATGCTTGATAACTGATGAATGACCCCCACAGGTAATACAACATTTCACCTGCACATATTTTACTCTGGCTTGTCAAGTGGATGAAATGCTACCTAGTGTTAACCACAAGGGGGCCACTATTACAGTGGGAACGCCTTTTTATCCCCATTAACTTACCTGTAGCATTCAGGTAGCATGGTGAAAAAAAAAAAAACCTATATCCCTGTGGAAAAGACAAACACACACACACACACACACAGCAAACACACAGGAGCACTCACATATGCTCAGACATCCTTCACTTCCTTTCTCCCCTGCCTCTGTGTTGATTGTGCTGACACAAATACACCCCTCACCCACTGTCACCCTCACATATGCGCACACACTCATCAAACATCACTTCTCCTGGCATGCACACAAAGAGACACAAATACTCTCTCCCTCTCTCCCTCTCCTGCTCGCTCTGTCAGATGCAAACACACCCACGCACACATCACCCACGACTTTCCATATGAGAAACACCTGATGTTGGCTAACTAGAGTCGACTACTGAGAGGTGTTAGTTTGGTGCCTGCAGTACAACTGGCATCATGTGCAGTGTGTATGTGTACATGAAAGTCAGAAGAGAATCTGAGAGAAACGGTGACTATGTAATTATGCTAAATGGGTTGCACTCTCTACATGGCTAAACTTTAGTTCAGTGATTCAGCCTCTCTCTCTTTCTATGTATCTCTCTTCTATTCACTCACATTCGCACACACATACATGCACACCGTCAAAGCCCATACCCAGTTCCGAGCATGTAGGAGTGCCAGCAGTCAAGGGCAAAACACACACGTACTCTCATGCTCACACAATACTCAGTGTGACACCAGTTTCACTGCAGGCACTGTGATAGCACCTCTCACTGCCCGGCACTGCTCTGCCAAAGCCTCTCTCAGGCTTAAGGTGGGTAATGACAGTTTGTAAGTACAGTCACTATAAACATGTTGTTAATGCTTCTACACCATTCATGTCTTTAATCAGATCATGCCAAATGAGGATCATGCTTGTGAATGAACACACCACACTCGATTTAGGGATATTGTAGATAGCCACCTTATTGTGTTACATCTGTATAAATTATAGTTGTAGAGATAAGCACTTTCGAAGTTCAAACTGTGTATTCATTATCTTTTTCATTTATTCTGCACTTATTAAGAGATATTGAAATTATTTGAAAGATGATGATTGGAACTCTGATAAAAGAAGAAAGGAGGGTCCTGTGTTATAGTTCGTGAGGACGAAAAAAAATCTAATTAAAGCTGTCAACTGTTGTTGCTTATATGTGTTATAAATATAAAATCATGTTCAACAGATACAGAGAAGAGTGACTGAAAACACAAATCCCCCTGTGGGCAGCTTAGACTGGAGATTAAGTGCTTATGGGCTTTCATGGAAATTTGTATGTCGAAAAGTCAAAATATTTTTTCCGGTGTAAGTATCAGGCCTCGAGTTCTATCTGCTGTCCTGTTTTTCTCTCGGTGACCAATGGGCATGACACACGCAGATACACAGATGAACTGACTTCAAATAATTAGGACTGAGTCCCGTCACTTTCTGCCTCAGGCACAGTGTCAGCCAGGTGAACACACTGGCTTACAGACACACACACACGTACTGTGACAGAAAAAACCAACACTCTTTATCATCATTATCACATCATCAATCCACTGCAATGTTTGCAGTCCATCGCTTTTAATTACGCTGGTGAGCTAATGCCACTCCACATGTTATGTGTTAGTGTTTATGTCTGTGTGCACTTAAACTTATAGCCATAGGTTGTGTCCATATATTGAAATTGATGAGTGTGCAGTTGTAAGAGATGCTTAAGAGAGACTAATAAGGCTAAATGACTTGAAAGGAAAATAAAACAATAACAATAATCATTAAGATTCTGAATGAAATGTAAACATGAAACACTAAATCTCCCTGAACACAGTCACATACAAGATAACAAATGTTAATCCATATGTACTATTGTCTCAATTACATTATGTCCTAGATCAAATTAAATAATTAAAGGACAGCTTTAGCTCCATACGTTACCCTCGAGTCAAAGTTGAATAAAGGGTAAATACATATGGAAAAATATACATAAAAAACTGCAAGCTTCCCAGCTGTGATTAATGAAGTGAGAGCCTCAGTCGACCCCTCTGACCTGCACCGAGGCCATATAGGAGTGAAGCTTTACAGCCCCAAGGCAGTGCCCATGTTTGTGTGCGTTAATGGGCGAGCGACAGAAAGAGGTGTGTGTGTTTGTGCGCATATACATGTGTGTTACAGGAGTCTGTTTTCACGTGTGTTTATGCATATGCATACTTTCAATGCACTCGAAGCAACATGCCCCGGGGCTGTGACAGACGGACTCTAAACCATGTTACCCACACACCCCACTGCTCCGATTAATAGTGCATGAGATAAGAACATTTGGACTTCAAAATGCCCCCCATGCCCCCCACCCCCCCTCCAACCTTCCTCCATGGGAAATTGAGTTTTATGGCTCCCCAGCTTGCGACAATGGCTCCAATGGTTAAGACTGTTGAAAAGAAATTCCACGTCAACGGTTGGAGATGTTTTGGGGGGGGTTGACTAGGAAACCTAACATGAACCCATGTGCTGTCAGCATATGGGTGACACTGTCCACGCTGTATATACACACACAGTGGCAAGCACATACTTTCTATGTGCACACATGCAAAACCACAAACATGTAAATAAACAGACATATGCTGGCACAGATACATGGGCAGATACATTGCACACATGGACACCGAGGGACACAAACAAGCTGGCGCAGACACAGGCAAGGCAAAAACACACTACATCACAATCCGTCCATTGAGATTTGCTGTGTACAAAATATTAGGTCCACCTGCTGTTTCTATCACATTAACCGATCCGGTGCCTTCCATTTAAGAAGTAGATCATGAAAAAGAAGCTGAGTCAGCGCTGTAAAAGATGTCTACATGTTGAACAGTGAGTATATTTATTCCCAGCAGTGTTGACATAACAGCAGGATAATTTCTTGTGTACAGAGCCAGGTCGAAGTCAGCAAACTCTGCCATTGCAAATTATGTGTTCAAAATTACAATGTGCTATGGACTACATAACAATTAAAGTACCCTTCCCAACTCTGGAATCCTGGTTTCATCTTCCTCTGGCTTTACTGATGCAGTTAAACAAGTGCGGTAACCCAAGGAATGAGCAAAGTAATCCAAAACTCACTCAAAAAGTAATAAATCATTATCCTCCAAATGCAAGTCAGAGGTAATCTGAGGAGTGAAACCTTCTAAAGCAGCAAACTCTCACAGAGATCAGATGAATTTGTGCGTCACCCTGCAAGACAGTGACTCAGTCAGGGGGAGACAGAAGAAGTACACAGCTGCAAAAAAAAGGACTGATCAACAAACCATTATGAACATGGAAAACTGTAGTGGCTCACAAAAGGAAGTAAAAAGCGAGAGAAACAGGCATTAAAAAAATCCATCACTGGTGAGAAGACATTTGAGCACATTAATGCTCAAATGCAGACAGAGAGAGGTGGAGAGTGGGAGGAAGAGGCAGACAAAGAGATACTGCCAGAAACATGCAGAGGGAGAGAAATAGAAACAGACAGGCAGGCAGCCAGAAAGGCAGCCAGAGATCAAGAGAAATAGTGAGGAAGAGAGGAAAAGACAGACAGGCATCCCAACTGTGACAGGCGGGCCACATTGGCGAAAGGAAACTTAAAGTGCAAATACTGAAAGACAGCAATGCATACCAGCATGAAACAGAGATAGGGGGAGAGAAATACAGAGAGAGGCAGGAGGGAAGAAAGTCAAAGTGTAACTGGAGGGGAGAGAAAAAGAGAAAAAGTGACAGAGAAGGTAGCGCAAGTGGGGAGTATGAGTGAGAGCTTGAGATGATGAGAGAGACATGCGCACAGACTGATAGAGAGTGCAGAACTCAGCAGGGAATCTTACATTCTTGTCTAAGGGCACAGTCCAATGAAAAAAAAAAAAAAATACTCCACATGACAAGGACAACTTGTCTTTCCACCACACTCTCTTTAGCTTGGGCTCTGAGACTGCGAAACAGGCTGTAAACCAGCCTGTCACCCAACCAGATTACCGGCCATGCACACTGTAAAAAATGACTGCAGTAAACAATAAACTTTGTTGGATTAATAAAGTTTCTACAAGGACATTACAAAGGGATTGCTCTAACTTCTGCTGAGACTGTATGTCCCGGAATGCACTTTGTTTTGAAAAAGTAATGATGCCACTTAGTGTGGTATTTTCATCAAATGCAATGTTTTGTGCTCTCACAAGGTCTGACAGAATATTTTTAGATCATTTGGAAGCTCCTGGGACAGATGAATCAGCACAAAGTGACAGCATATTATCAGTCTAACAGAATGAGATACTGACTGAGTTCCTCTGAGACAAGAATAATACAGATCCTTGTCTAAAAGTCTGGAGTTACCCTTTCAAGTGAATGCAAATTGGTACCTTAAGTTTTGAGGAGTAATGTTAACATTTGTGGCTGGCACCCTTGCTGTCATTGTCAAATTTGCATTTCAGTCTAGCATCATTTCTGTCAGTGTGGAGCCAAGTGAACTGGCGGTGAACTGAAGAGGAGGCTGGCTCGGCGCTCTCACTGTCTATTGTGGCACAGCAGCATCTCACTGTGCGTCTGTGTGATAGAGAAAATCAGACAGAAAAATTAAGTCAGAGGCAGAGATAAAGAGTCAGAGAGGAAGGGAAGGCAGGGGGGTGAACAAAGATGGAATAAATTAAAGGAAGAAGCGAAAGATAATGAAAAAAATGGAGGGAGAGTGTTGGAGAGAAGGAGCAAACACATGCTGAATATCTGTGAGTCTGTGTGGACACAGTTCACTGTGTCAGCAGCTCTCATTACCACACACAGCTGAGGACATCAGAGAGCTTACTAAGTGGCTGGTAAAGCAGCTTCTGTCTATCTGCATACAAACATGAGCAGCACATAGACACAAACACAAACAGCAGGAAAAAGAGAAGTTCGCAATTGAACCCAGAATCACTGATGCACATTAAAACACTTGCACACTCACACATATGCATACCGTCGAGGATGGAAGTGGATTATCTACCCAACCCAACTGAAAAGTAGCCTGACTGGTGCAGAGGGATTAACTTTGTATGTGCAAGAATATTCAAATGAATCTGAATTTAATTTTAGCCAGAACGAGGCCACTCGGGTTCCTTGGGGCTGCCTGCGGTGCCGATGTGAAGGCAGGTAATTTGGAATAAAAGTAAATGAGTCATATTAAGGACAATTAAATTGCATGTGAACATGCTTAATTCCCTCTAGGCCAATTAAGGTGTTTACATGGGGCCACTTTAATTTGGAAAGAGAGCAAATTAGTCCTGTTAGCAAGATATTAGCCTGAAAATAAAATATTTCTGGTACAACAGTTACACCAGTCAGATAGAGATGGTTATATAAGGAGTGTCCAAAGACATAAACAGACAAAGACATAAATAAGTTGGATTTGTCATAAATCATTAAGACTAGTTATATTTTTTAATTTATTAGGGACTTGTTAATTTTTGGAGTTTTCTTACCATTTTTTTGGCTTCCATGTGAGGACAACGTGCCAATAGATTACAGGGTCACATAAGTAATCCTAAGTAAGTCTAGCCTCTGACAGCCATCTGAGAGCTAACACTGCCTGTCAGTCAGAGCGTGCATGCTAACAGGCTAATGCATAATTGAAAGCATGACTCAAGCTTACTCAGCTCATTTCTCGGCTGAAGATGAAGCCTTGACCTTGACTGCAAATAAATTTGTGTCCACTGTGATTCAGTGCTGGCTGGTTAGTCTTAATCAGAGCAGTGGCTTAATGTTGAGATGTTGTGAACATGGCTACAGGCTGTGCACCAAACACTGTGTGTGGGCCAGATATGCCTGTGTGTCTGCGTGTGCGATAATTTCAGTGCCTACTATTGTCAGCAAGTCACACACGTACAGTACACACATTTTGAGTCACAATCTAATTTTATTCAGCAAGGACATTTACAAGTACCATGAATTTGACCTTGTGAACTGGCACTGGCAACGCAGCACAGGACAGAATAGCTAACGGCTGACGCATAGTAATGAGATGCATAATAATAAGAGCAGGGCATGACTTGGCCTTATTCAACCACATTCCCACCAGAGATTACACATTGACCTCATATAAAAAAAGTCCTGAAATGAAATATGTCAGCCTTTATTCTTCACTAGATCTTTTATATTGTCTATAAAAGCCTTAGTTTTAAGTTGCAATTTGGCTTTTTTGACCTTATACAAATGCACATTAATGGGGGATTACTGCAGGTGAAAATAACAATGTAGTTAGCCTGGCATATGCTAAAATATACATATTCATTTAAATAAGTGTGCCCATTATTTTAAAAGGCTCTCATATTAAATGTAAACTACTACTTAACTGTTGTCTGTGATGCCATGTTTTATAGGGAATTGGGCTTGTATCCAAATGTAACCAGCACAGAGACTGTGTTTTGCATGGAGCTACTACATTATTGAGAGTGGGGCATTTACTTGGGTTTATTCATCCCATTTCCAGGCACTCAGATTATGTCTTGCACTGGACTGGAAAATCGTGTCAGCACAGACACTCTTACAGGAAGGCTTTCATACTCTGAGGCATAATCTGCCTCCAGTAAACCCAACTTTTTACATTAACCATCACAAGGCTATAAATGGCACGCCCATGCACAGAGATTCCTGGACATGAATGATCTCTGAGGCAGATCATGAAAAACAAAGAGTTAGGCAATCACTGATAAATTTTGAGTCATGTTGCAGCATGCTATTACACCATCATACATAATTATATTTAACATGGTGTCAGCAATGTGTACACTGGCAATGTGAAACAAATATGTGGATAGATGTATAAAAGAGGGGATGGATAGATGCTTATACACATATGCATACAAAAACATGCTTACATAAATAGACTCGGTGTGTCAGTTGAGCTCATATTCGTCTAGCCTCTTAAAGAAATCATTTTGAAACCACTTATGTTAAACCATCATAACTTTCATAACAAAAGCATAGGTGTACTGTGTACACCTACGTATGTAGCCTATATAAACCTTTTATTAGACTATATGAAGATTAGAATCAACAGAAGTACAATGAAGAATGTGGTTGTTAAGCAGTAGATATGAACATATCCAAATAAATCCTGGTCCAGCAGCCATGTTGTTGGGTAGGCCTGCTATCACTAAATGTCTACATGTGATCTGCTATCTCTCCAATGGGCTGACACAGCAATGAGCCAGAGGATGCACAGATCTTCATCCCACACTGTAATCTCGTTATTAAAAAAAAAAAAAAAAATCCAAATTGTTTGCAGGCATACACTGAGGAAGAAAGGGGTGTGTTGTATCCACAAAGGCAGAGACTGTGGCAGTTTAAAGTCTGATATCTCAGCTAGTGTTGCAGGTTATAATCTGACTTATCACACCACATCCAACTAAGCTTAAAGATATCTCCATCAAAACAGATCTGATTCAGCACTAGTCAACCATAGTACGCAGCCCTGACAAGGTGTTACACAGCAAAGAAAAGATATGACACGTGATAATATTTTGGATTAGCCCGCTCAACTATCGCTGTCCCAACTGCAGCAAGCTTTCACATAAACACACACACAAAGATATTATTTTAAGTCAAAATACTGCCTGTTTAATACTGATATGTCTCCCAATTCTAATCTGACAGCTATATCTGAACAAGATTACAATTCATTGCAGTAGCACCAAGAAAATAACTCTGAGCCCTCAAATGGCCACATTACAGATTAGCATTGTGCTAATAGGACAGTACAATACACCCGTTTTATATTTAATTTTATATCTTAAGTTTCAAAGTAGAATACAAGCTGTTAGCAGGAAAAGGAATTCACCATGTGTGAGATTATCAAATAAGTAAAGACAAAAAAACTATGTGATTCTATTGTATCATCTTTAAAAAAAACAAAACAAAAAAAAAAAACTCTAAAGTGACACTTCCAGGGCAACAGGATTGGAGTTTTTGCTCATTTAGTGAATTCCCTTATGGTTTTACATCAGCATAGATTCTCAGACATTCTCCTGTGCTTTTATCATTTTATGAAATATTTGCTATTTCACTGTGATCTTTTTTTGTTTTGCAAAGTATATGTTTTCAAATAATTACTGTCAAAATATTACAAGTTCTCGGGAAATCAGAAGGTGCCAGCTTCAAACAAAACTGCAGGCTTTAATTCTCCTTTCAGTTTGCAGACTATGACTGGCAGAGGCTTTACTTAGTAGTTAACTGGGTTGTGACTGACAGTTAAAGCAGGTTACTAACAAATGAAGAGAAACATTACTTTCTGGCTGACAGAATGATTATATGGAGGGAAACATGAAAATGTGATACAGAGTGAGTGTAGATTTGTTTATTTGTAGAAGGAAGAGCTGCCTCCAATACATGGAGTTAGCATGGAAACAGTGCATGTGTGCAAGTCTGGTTGCCATCCTAACTCTCCCACTACGTGAATCTTGATGTACAGTAGTGTGTGCTCAAACTTGAGCTGAACTGAGTTTCTAGCACCAAGGACAGTCCACCAGTCAACCATTCACTAATCAGTGGCCTTACACTCCTCTGAGGTATCCATCACTGACAACTTTGCTGTCTATAACCTGGAGCAGAAGACTGGCTCTTCTTCATTCATTGTGGTCTAATTAGGCTATACAATACAATACATGACAGTGAATTCTCTTCTTCACTCAGGCACAACAGGGACCTATCTTACATTTAACTGGATCATTGCTCCACTCGCTGGGTCATTGCTCCTTGCTTCTGACTACCAAACTGGTAAATTTATGGCAGATGTTCAGTAACAAACATGACAGATTTCCCCAAAACTATTGATTATGGACTTAAAAAAAACAGACACAGGCCCTGCATTTGCAACATTCAATGACTGGTCATGTATCTGAATTGGCTCAATTGATTCTCAAATGGATACTTTTAGACTTATGGTAAATGCCATGAAAAATGAGTTTGTGATATGTGCTCTGGCTATGTTCTAAATTGCTGTTATGGATCATTTGCCACTCATTATTATCAAAATTCAGAGGTGGAAACTGATAGAAACTGATGGTAACTGAAACAGGGCGGCATGGAAGAAATTCTGGTTGAGGTGATTTCTAGCACTAAAAGCAGCCAGAGCTGTTAGATGTAATATATAAAAAAAAACAAAAAACAAAAACATGTCTGCTTACACCTCTATTAACAGTGAAAATGCAAAACAGAACCTAAACACCATTAAGAAAAAGACTGCTCTATACTGGACTATACTGCAGCTGAGGGTGAAAGAAGATGTATTTGAAGTGCAACAAAACAACACAAATAAATGCATACGATAAAAGCAGTCACTAAAATGATGTACTGACACTGACCACAGTCAATCACATTGTTAAAGCTCCCAAGTGCTGATATCACTTAACTGCACTATGCCCTCAGTACGCAAGCCAGTGTGCATCCTCTAATGACACACTGCTGCATAATCTCCTAACTAGCAGACAATAACAGATTTATCTGTGATAAAATCCTAGTCTTTACATGTATATCTGTCTGTCTGTCTACCAGAAAAGTCTGTGTGTAGTTACTCTGTGTGACTGTGTGTTGCCATGTGAGTATTGCTGATGCATGCCTGTCCCTGTGTGTGTCTGTGTGTCTGTGTCTGTGTTTGTGTGAGGAGCAGATTTAGCTTTGATAAAACCCCAGTCTTTAGAGGGATTATCAGTCCATCCCCAGACAGCAACATGCTGTGCATTTATGGAGGTAATAAGTTGACCTGTAATAGACAGACAGACAACTGGCTAAAGCTGTTATTGGAAATTGTGTCCCTATATCTATACCTTGGCTAAGACGATGGAGGAGCAGAAGGCAATGTCTTCGGGGGCAGTTAGACCTGCTGTTCAACACACCATGTGAGCTCTCATCCAGTGAATTTTGATTTGGCGCTTACAGTTATGTGTTTTGCGATTGATTTGTCATGCTACTGTCTGCGGTTTAGTTTTGACTCTTCTGAAATCCCATAGGGCAAATGTGCAGCAGGCAGAAAAGTATAAGCACACAGTGTAGCACAAAACCAGACATTAGCATTTAAACTCAAACATAAGATAACTAAATAGCAATCTACATCACAAAGTCAGGTCTTCCTTTCCCTCCCTCTCGCCATTAAAAAAAATTGTCCCTGCGTCATTGCTTTGCCACACTAAAAGCAATACTAGCGTGTTTCAGATTGCAACATTTTTTAACATTTCCGCTAGCAATTTCTACTGGATGATTTGGGTATTTCAAACTAGGCCAAAATCCCTCAAAAGGTCATATGATGGAGGATGCAGGCTGACTGGTTTTAAGGACACAGCAGTAAAAATAAATAAATCTGTGCAGTAATTATTAGCCAGTGCAAACAGTGTGTTGTTTCTGACCTCATAGCTTCAAATATTACCTATCTGGGAAAAGCCTTTCAGTCATCTTTCTTATTGGCTGTAAAGAATAAGGAAGCTCTGGAAGTCTGTGTTTTTTCATAAATCCAGTAACAGTCAGACATAAAATGACTACTCCACTCTGACAGGGTGAGAGAATTACTAGAAACTGAAGAGAGGCAGATATAAAGACTACTATAAAGCTTCCTATTAGTCTCATTCTTGTCCTTTTCATCTCTCTCTCTCACTCTCCTCCCCTTTTGTCTCAATCTGTTTCACTATATCTCCTGTCTTGCTCTCTCTCTTTTCCTCCTCTTTTTCCTACCCATCATTTACCCCCACTTCTCTTTCCCCTTGCTTCATCTCCCTATGTGCTCTCTCTATCTCTCCCTCCCCTCCTTCAAATGCTTTGCCTCATGTGCAGTCAGAGAGAAATAATTTATTCTTGCCCCCCCCCCAGTGCGGGTATGTATTAGCATGCCAGCAGAGCACGTTAACTTATCTCGCGGCTACAGGCGCCAAGTGGTAAAACTAAGCTCTGATAGTTTGCAACAGGATGACCACAGAATGCCTGTAGCTCGGAGAATTAGGACTGTCGTCACAATTAGTAATGGTGTGCCTAATGTTTTACTGCACTGTATTTTACTATACTGTACCCACGGCATAGCGTCCTGTATGACTCACTGATACGCACAAAGGGAACATGAACCCAACGTCAGCTGGTAGGGAAAAATTTAACAAAATCATTATTGCTGCAGCATTTGAGCATTTGCTCATCTTCAACAATTTAATCTATCTCTCTTTTTTGTCAAGGCACATACTGTTGTACATAACATGTGCAAAATCTGTTTGAGCGGCTGTTCCTCTTTGTTCCAGTTAAAAAATTATTTATCCGTCTGTCAGCACTTGTATCAGTGCATCAAATATTACATTTCTGAGTGCAAAAATAGTATGACTTTAGCAAGGCATAGTGTTAACATACACAAAAGTGGGTAAACAGTGTTTCTAAGTATCAAATGCTACAAAAACAGAGAGGACCATAACTGGTCTAAGTGTACACATAAATGTATTATAGTGATTTCTATGACGGCCTACAAGCTGCAATGCCCACAAGCTACATGCAATGAGTGGTAAAACTAAACCCGATGGTTTCCCAGAGGCTGACCACAGGATGTCTGAGAGAATTAGGCTTATGCTAGTGATTAGTTATTCTAGGCCTAATGTTGTATTCTAGTCTAATGCACTTTGCATAACATCAGTCCAGCTCACAGACATGTTGTGCATACAAGTAATAAAACTGGGTAAGAATGATGCACATTTAAACACAACTATATCTGTAGAATTGGTGTCATTGACCCAGTAAGGTACACTACTTAGCTCCCACACAGCAATATGCTTTGTGGTTCTCGTCAGACTTCACCAGAAACAGGATGAGGTACTTTATGTTAGTGTAATAGCGAAATACAGATGGATGAAAGATTATAGTGACACAGATTTAGTTGCACATATGCTGCAGAGAAAGCGATGGTATGAAGCCATTGCCCATTTTAATGAGCATTCCAGCTTAGAAGGATATTGAGACTTCAGAGCTGGAAGATGCCACAGATTGCTGAGCTAAATGTTGTCCCCCTGAAACTCAGTGGATTAGGTTTAGAAGCTCTACTCTCACTGGGACATCTATACAAAGAAAAAAAAGTAGACTCTCATAAACTGCCCTCCAAATGGCAAATGTTATGAAAACTGCACTGTACTTGATAATAGCATTACAGATAAGCAATGTAATTAAGCTACACACAGTGGAGCATACTGTATTGTAGCAGAAACCATGCCTGTGCGATGCCTATTAAGAGCTCAGTGCTCGGCCTGTTACAATGATTAGTTATGCTAAACCTGATGTTTCTGTCTTACTCACAAGTTCATTAACTGGGTGCTGAATTGAATCTGCACACTTGTAATCCACAGTATCATAGGTGAATAGTAGAGCAGAAGAGGTGTAGCACTACTAATGAACTCAGATGAAATGAACTCAGATCTTACACATTAAATGAAAGAGCTAAAGTCGTAAACTATCATTCTCATATAAAACTGCCAAGCTTGCAGTTGAAATGAGTAAAATCTTTGTGTGTGCAGTGGATGGTCAAGATGAGATGCACTTCACACATTCTCCCTCCACATTTCAATAAGTGACCAAACCTTTTTTCCCTCTCTGCCTTGCACCTGCTAATTATAGATGCATGACTCATCAGCACCCATACTCTACCACTGACCTATATCTGTCCCACCTGTGTGTCACAGTGTTGACTGACCCACATTCCCACTGATCCAATGATTTCCAGTCTGTGACCTGAACCTGTTCCACAAGAGCAGGAGGAGGTGGGTAAATGTTCCTGAAGTCTTAAAGCTCTGCTGTTAACAAGCGCAGGTAGATAACATACACTCACTTAGCCCGTATGTTTTTTTTTCCACTAGAAACTTTTAAATATCATATATATTTATTTTCAATAAATGTAATCTTTTTTATGGCTCATCATTTATGTAAACAAAAAATGACAGCCCCATGTTGTTCCATGCATATGCTTACAGTGATAAACAAGCTTTTTTTCCTGAGCAGACATGGTAGATTAACATCACAGCACACAGCCGAGAGCAACATCTCTGTATCCCTGCCTCTCTCTGCAGCAGAGTAACAGCATGGTGAAAATGTGATGCTGCAGGACCATGTGGGCTGCCATGCACAAAGAGGCTGGAGGTGGAGCTTGGATGCTGACAAGTACCATTGCGTGCTCCCATTGGCTCTCAATGACATCATTGATAAGGGGCTGCAAAGAGAGTGAAAGGAGTGAGTCTACCTTTTGATCTCTGCCTCACACTCAAACATAGTACAAGCGCAGTTCAGGAAGGCTGCTTGGATTTCTTATGACTTTTCTTCTAACATTTAAGACGCTGGCCTAAATTAACTGTTGCATTATGACAGGCAGAATACAAAAGCACTCTCTTAATTCTGAGACACCCTGCCTCCTGTCCTGTCCTCTCAGTGAAGGGTTTAAGGAAATAATTTTGTAACTTCAGCCCACAAAGCAAGCAGAGATGATACTGCAGATCAGATGGCAATTCACATAACTGCAGCACAGTTTTTCACTGGCATCTCTCAACATCTCAAAGCAAATGGGACACAGAACTGATTACGAACAAATTAATTAAAGGCCCAACAGGCTCCATAGGATTTTGAAGTCAGGTCTGCTAAAACAGAAACTTGCATTCCAAACAATGAATTTGTATAGGATATCTCATTGGTGAGGAATACACATGCAATCTTTAATTGAAATAAACATTGATAAAGTAGCAGTATATACTGCTATCGCTTATCAATAAATACATATATGATCTATCATTATCATACATGTGCAGTGAGTGGGATAGTGAGTGGTTACATAGTGTAACAAATGGAAAATTGTGCATATTCATGAGGAGCTTTGGGCATTTTAATTGGCCAAGTGTATTCAAGTGTATGACAAATGTGAAAGGTCAGTGCTGCATGTTGTCCGTTCACAAAATCCCGAGCTGTGGCAAAATGTCTGTATTTAGAAACATTTTTTTTAAATTCTCAATTACTGTTAAAACGCCTAATATTGACTCTAATTGAAAGTAATGACTGATATTTTACGATAAGCATGAAAGACATAACCACATCATTTGATAATGGTTATCCAAACAACCACAGAGGGGAAATTGAATTTGTTCGTTTTCTTTTTTCTATTTTTGTTTTCTCAGATAAGGCTCAAAATAAACTTTTGTAAAGTTTTTTTTTCAAGTTCTGCTCAAACTTAATTCAACTTTGATCCCACATAGGTTATAGCAAGTTCAAATTTTTAGCCCTGCTCAAATGTTAGCGTATGGGTGCAACATAGCGTCGTTACAAATTTCAGCTGATATAGAGAAATAAATGGAATAGTGGTTGCAGTGGTGTATGAGTGTGTGTTTGTGAGTGTGCATGAATATGTGTGTCTATATGAGTGGGAGAGTTTGTGTGTGAGACTGTGTGTGTTGGGGGGTTGAACAGTCCTAAAAGCCCCTACAAACAAGTGGTTGAACATCCCAGTATAAAGTAATATTACCTACCTATGCTGAGGGGCCAAGGAGGATCAGAAATGTAATATCCTGCTATTCCCTGTGACTTTAGGGTTGGGACATGTCTTGTGGAGAGACACACTACACATTTTTATAATCCTCAAAGTGTCTCCATGAGTTTTAGATTTCCAAGTGTGCCTAAAACGCATCCCGCCTGGCACTGCTGCTGCTGCTGTTTAAATCCTTATGAGATGAGTCTTCACCTTCTCCAAAAAGAAAACTGCACAGTCTCTTAATCCTCCTCTGCGTCTTAAAAGCTGCTTGATAGTTGACTCTGTACATCTTCCATGTGATTTCCACATATTTTTATTTCCGTAACCTCCCACGCCTTGCTGGTTTATCAGGTGTTAAAATCTGCCTAAGGACACATCCCAGGGAGAGCATGCAAAAAAAGATTGAAAGCATTTTAGTTAAAACTTTATGTCAATGCAGCAATTTTCATTAAAACTGGTAAAATCAAAAAAAAAAAGAAGAAGAAGAGATACATTACATGATAGCTGGTATCTAACACTTTGGGTAAGTAGCATTTTAGGCTCTATAAAAGTTGGTATGAGCTGTATGAATTTGAAATTCACTGATAAAGTTGGAAAAACAAAAGCATTGAATATTTTACAGAATGCAAAACTAATTTTTCATTGAACAAATCAATCCTGTAAGTGCAAATAAAAAGTTTAGGGTAGGGCCACTGTACAATGGAATGCAGCAAATTCAAACAAGTTGTTTGGGCCACACCTTCACATGATAAAGAAAGTTTTAAAAAATCATGTAAACTGCATTTGTTATGTTTTAGACACTTTTCAAAATTCAACTCAAAATTAAAAACTGTCCAATGAACCACAAGTTAGTAACTCTTTATCTGGAGATGGGCCGGCGGGTTTTATGTATTTAAAGGAAGAAAAATGGAAATAAAAGCTTATTCAACATTTTTGAGTCTGAACGAATGATTCCAAAATATTTTTCATCCCGTGGAAATCATTTTAAGCGTTCAGTAAAGTTGTTTCCTTGTGGATTTGTGCTCCTTTCAGCTGCTTTTCTTTGTATGGACTGAGAACAAAGGAGCCTTTACTGTAACAAAGAAGCTGCAGCGACTTATACCTGTTGCTCTGTCTCCAATAAACTATAACAAGTTTCTTAGTGATTTTCGAAACGAACCTATTTAGTATTCCTCTCGTGACATCTCTTTGCCTCCACACATCACCGCTTATTGGTGCAACAAGTTTAATTCTGTGCCACTGTTTTGTTTCTTAGAGACTTTACACCTGATTGCATTGTTCTGAATTCCCACAGTGCACTGGCAACTTCGCAACACCACGAACGCCACTGGCATAAAAGTACTGCACGAGGAGGAAAACTATTTACAAACTATTTGTGAACTAATACTTGTCACTTTGTCTTGTTTCCAGCGTGCGTAAAAGCTCCTTTTCCCCGCAAACTTCTGACAGGCAGCTGCTTTGTCTTGTGCGTCGCAACATCCCCAAGAGACAAAAATACGGCTGCAGCACAAACTCCATCTCACCTCCATTAAAGCTCACTGTCAATTAATTCTGAGTATCATATGTTGAGTATTATTGAGCTTCATGGAGATGCGAGTCTGAGCATCCCCTCAAGTTCTCTCCTCAAAGCGCCCCGCATCAGACAAAGGAAAAGGGGACCGCTCCTCTCGCTCTCTCTCTCCTCGCTGCCTGTGTTTGTCTATGTCTCTCTCTCTTTCTCTCCTGCTTTGTGCTCAAGTTTGAGCGCTGACGCACCAACTACAAGCAGCAACTTTTGACTGGAAATAGATTCGAAAAAATCGCTCCGGGGTGCAAGCAAAGAGGATAGTATCCCGCTCGGAGACAACTCACCTGGGGGGTGGCTTGCTTCTGTGCGCGCCGCCGTGCGTCGTGGAAAAAAGTTTGAGAGGGAACATCTAGCTTTGTGTTGTGGAGTCCCCCTTTGTCTACACGTGTGATAGATGGATGGGGCTCCTTTTGGCCGCGCCTAGTTCATTTCGCTCTCCAAAGAGTCCCGCCCTCTCAAAGTCAAACAACTATGCACACAACAATATAGACGGGCCGAGTGTAAGTCTGATTACTAACAGAGCAAGCTGATTAACTGTTTGATGTAGGAATTTGATTATTTTATTTAATACTTACCAAGCTCTCTTAATCCATTTATTTACTTTCTACAGTCAATAACTTAATCTATCTATCTATAGAATTGACTTATTTTAATTCATTTTACTCAATTAATTATTTTTGGCTTTGCATTTGTCTGCCATCTATTTCCTCACGCACTCGTGCCTTTGTCTGCCACCCACCAGCATCCTGCAGGTTTTGCTTTTTGAGAACTCTCTCTTTCTCTCTGTTATTCTAGTGGCCACTCTAAGTAATACTTAAAACTGTCACACTAAACACTCCTTGCTTTGCTACTCTTTTTTCCCCCCTCCTCATCTTTTTATTCCCTCATTATTTGTCTACACATAATATAGGCTGGCCGACAAAAACTTTAGATGCACCGCCTGGAGACCACCATTGTGTCTGGACAGCAGCAGCAGCAGGGGAACAAAGGGAGAGACAAAAGAAAAGGGTCTCCTTGTTTTTTTTTTATTCACAGAGTGGCACATAAATATATATAAGGGCAGCGAGCAGAACTGCTGCTACAAGGTGGAACCTTGTAAAATGAAAGGTAACATTTGGAGCCAATGTGGGCCTGTGAGGTTAAGAAAAGTTGGCTCATTCATCTCACTGATTCATAGCTTATATCTATTTTATGTTTTAACATGGATTACAAGTATTTTTTAAATAAACACAATCACATTATATTTGCATAATTTCTCCTACCTCCATTTGATTATATCACTAGAGATATATATTTATCCATTGTATAAATCCATCTGCATGAGCAAAGTTTCTGGTTACTGTGCATTATTACTTTTTTCATTATCAGTCCAGATTATTATTAACATCTGCTGCTAATTACAAGCACAATCCTAATTACATTTTAAACTCTAATAAAACTGAGGACAATAGGCGCTTTATACCCACAAGTGATTTTTAGTTTGTTGTTGTTGTTTTAGACAAAGGACTACACATTAGCTATCAGCAAGATGCGCACCAGTTATGTAGTAAGACAAGATGTGAAAGTAACACATTATGCTACCTGTGTTGGAGGCAGTGGTGGTGGCATTTTGCCTGTATGTGTTAGGAGATGGGGGAGTTGAGTAGACAAGAGAGACAAGCAGAGGCAGAGAGGAAGTCATATACTGTAACTATGTTTTCAATGCCCCAGAGAAATCAAACAACCAGACAGTCAACAGACATGTACATGCAAATAAATGCAATGGCAGTCATTAGACACACATACATTCATAAGTAGATAAAAACATAGGCTGTGTGGCCCTTCCTGTTACACACTCCACTCGCTCCCACCAGTCGGACAGGTGGTTTGATTGACAGACAAACGAGTAAACAAACACACAGGAAGTACCACTCTCACCCACAGCATCCTGGGTCCTGAAAACAAACCAGCCACGCAGGAACTTCTCTGTGCGTTCTGGCTTGCCTGATGTTTCTGTTTGTTGTCAGTGCAAGCCTATGGGAACATCTCAGATGTACAGACAGAGCAAGTCAGGTACAGACTAGAAAACTAAAGATAACACACACCAGCACAACTGTGTCCTCCATTCATATGCCAGACAGATAGAGATAAATAATGAAAAAGGAATGCTACTGCTCATAGGAAAACCACTGTGAATTGAAAACAACAGAAACACAAGATGTTAGTACAAAAAAAGAAGTAGAAAAGGAATTTATTTTAAAAAATGCATAAAACAGAGAGATGGGAGAAATAGTGATGCCCCCAACATCACCACCACCACCACTACACCATTCAGCCCCACTGTGTTGAGGGCAGAACAGCTACATATACAGACAGGCAGACGCAGAGATACAGTCATACCTCTCCCACCCCCCTCCGGCAGAGCTCTTATCCCCCCCTGCTGTGGTTTTACTGGGCCACTGACTACAGCAGCCAGCCCGTTCTGCTCCACTCTGCTCTGCCCTGACTGCTGCTTGCATATCTCCCACTGAGGAGTCAGCTGAGCCACGCATGAGACTGCACACTGAACAGGCTACATACAGCTTAGAGGATCTTACCACGCACACACACACATGCAGAAGTGCTGGGGCTGTTAGTAAATTTGCAAGATTATACCACACACTGACGATATTATCTCCTCGCATGATACATATTTATCACTGGGATGTTAAGGCATAAAGTAATGAACACCAGGTATTACAAAATGCATGTGAACTGACTGTGTTTACATTCAGTTTGTAAAGTTGGTAGTTACAAGCACCCAATTAAGCTATGATAAAATGTGTTATCGCCATGCTGGTGTGATACTGCAAGGGCTTAGTTACTGCATAGCAGCTTCATGAAATTAGATATGGATTAATGCACTAGCGCACACTCACCGTGTTTCCTTTACTGTACACCTGCATACAACGTAGGGACTGAATGCTGACTGTACTGTATGACATACAGATAATTTCAAGGGTAGTTTACACTCTGTTTTGCTGTCTTCATCTCCTCTACTGTGCATGACACAGAGACTAATTCCTGTACACAATATTGCAAATGGTGAATCAAGTGAACCTGATTTTGACATGACATTTTTACAAAACTCATACTACATATCTTGATACTTGCTTACTCATTACGCACAGACAGTTAAACTAAAAATAATGAACTGCTTCAAATGGCTTGCTACATATGTTGCATAAAAATGATTAAAATTTTGTAATAGCACATAATTAAAGTCTTGCTATCTCAAGGTAATTTTGCACATTGTGTTTGTAGCATACATAATGACTCCACATACTCAATTATGCTGACCTTTATAGTAATTTCACACAACTAAAAAAAACTATTAAGCAATAGAATAGAAGTGTAAATGAATGGTTTCACGGAGGTCACACACAAGGAATACATATTGCATTATGAAGATTCCTTTAAAGTATCAAAACTGACGATGTGGCATTTTAGGATGTTACATTGTTACATTGTTTGTTCTTTTGTACTACTGAGCCTGATGGAAGACAGGAAACAACAATTTAAAAAAAAGATATATTATTTGTTGATGTATAGTATGAGGCAGACATACACTGTCTGGTCTTACTACAGGCATACCTATAATGTAGTTTAATTTCATGCATAGAATTCCAACCAATGTGGACACAAACACATACACACACAAAAACAGAGACATGCACATACCATAGACAGACAGACAGACATGCTTGTCAGCTATGCTGGAGGGCCCTTGGCTGAGTGCTGCTAAACCAGCCCCTCCCCCACAATAAGGGTCTGTCTGGGAGAGGGGGAAGGGAAATCATGACTGTCTGAACACCAGACAGACAGCATACAGCACAACAGGCTAGAACAGAATATAATAGAACATCAGTGTGCCAAGAAGATTTAACTTTTGAACTGATAATTGTGTCCTCTGCAACAAACAACCTTTATCACAGCTATCCCTTATTATTCAGCAAATTAAGGTGGCCCTAGTATGTGTGCAGCTTGTATTAATGATGTAAATGGGCAACATTTTATTCTTCAGCAGGAATACATTTTGGGCAATTAGACAAACCTAAGTAGGCAACATAATTGGGTACTCAAGAAGCACATTAGAAATGAAACAGTGCTGTTAGTCATGGGATGGTGGTAAAACCACTCACCTTCATCACTTGATCTGTATAATATGGTCTCTAGGTGAACGGATATGCTACCATATAAACGTATTAATAGCGGTCACCTGCTGCTTCATCTGGCCAGTTTTTGATCGCATTGGTAATCTTTTCATGCTGGATTCTTGGCTCTAGATAAGACTTTGAGGAGTGGTCCATGAGTGTGATGAGTCATAACTATCCAGGGAGTGATAATGGATGTACAGAATACATGTCTTTCTTATCAGCGGACATTATTAAATTCATTATCTTTTTTATCTGTCTATGCATTCGTTGTTGATTATTATGATGTTTTTGCTTGTGAAGATTAATGTGCTACATTGTGTTAATATGTTAACAAAAAAGAATAATTTGTTGGGATTCTTGAGGATACACAACTTCAAAGCAAAAGATCATCTAAGGGACAGGTTAATCAAAATGCTTCAGTGTTGGTGGGATTAGTCAAGTCAAGTCAATTTTATTTATATAGCACCAATACACAACAGAAGTTCTCAGAAGATCTCGAGGCACTGTACATATAGAGCAGGTCTAGACTGTACTCTTTATCTTATAAAATTTACAAAGAGAAACCCAACAGTTCCCACCATCCCACCATGGGATTACAACCTGTGTATTCTGTTTACTACATGTGACATTAAACGATTTTCTCTTTACATGGAGTATCAAAATGGCTTTGCATTATGCATATGATTGTTAACCCTTTAAGCCATAAATCAATGTTGCATGGCTGTTTAAAAAGACAAAATAAACCTTTTCATGCTGTTTCTTCCTGATGAGAAAAACTGTGCAACACAGTAAAAAAAAAAACAATCTCCTGTGGCTTTGTAGACCCAGTTATTTCTGAGCTGGGTCATGTCATATAGCCATATAATCATCAAGTGTCATTTCAACACTCTCCTACTAAGATACATTTTGAATGCATGATGTAGACTTAAGCCTTATGGGGGCTTAACATAAAAATATGTGTCACCATAGGGTTAAAATAATCTTATTGATTTGCTCTGTCTGAGTCTACTCTATATAAATGCATGTATTTCTTGGCTCCACACTGGTGTTTTAAGCTTCCCAAAGGCTTTACAATATCAAGACCATCCAAGTTTATGGTGAGGGATCCTGCTATAAACCTCTCTCAAAGTCAGTCCTGCCTATTGTACTATAACTGAGGGAAAAAGTGTGCTTTTTCATAGCTCAGTGATGAGCTTTCCAGAAGCTTGGTAGACCATCTGTGGATCATATTCACTGAATGTAGAAGACATTATTGTGTTGTTTTAAAAAAAAAAAAAAAAGTCATAAGAGGGATGTGCAGGCGTGGACAACACTTAATGTGAAAAACAAATCCCATCTCTGTAGAGGGGAATGTTTGCAAAGCAACATTTTAATAACTTATTATTAACTACACAATAGAATATGGCCTTTTCATCATTTTTCAGTACCCACAATAATTTAAATTCCCTCTACAGAAGTAGGTGATTATTGGTTGAGAGTCAGTATGTTGCCACACTATTGGAGTGGATTTCCCAAAAGCAGTCCATCAGTCTGTATTTGCTGGTCTGTATGCTAACCACTTCAGGGAACCAATCCACTGAGTTAAGTTTGAGTTACATTTACTATCAGTTGACATTATACCTAGTTGAGTGAGTAGCTTTGGTGGGCCTATGTCATCTCGTAGTAAATTCTTACTCTTTATCAAAGCAATGCCAAAGAATCAGTGACATGATAATCAAAGCGGAAAGCTGGTTATGATAATCAGGAGTTGATAGTAACCATTTCTCTCTTAGTTGCGGACTCTAATATCGTCTTCACAAATGTGTCACTTTTTACTGCTGACAGTCAAAGAGAGATAGAAAGAAGTTTGTGAATCAAGAAAAGAGTTATAGAGTTTCAGTTCCAGCTGATATTTATTATCCTTCCTTGAAAAAGTTCTGTACACAAGTTTATATCAACAATCTGACAGGCAGTGAATGGACACAATTTAGCTGGCATGAGTTCCCCACCCCCTTCCTCTGAGTCTCAAAGAAAGGGTGGGTCCTTTGTTTATGGCATGATTAGAGACAATAAATGATAATTCTACACAGCATATTGCACAGGATGGATGAAAAATAAAGTTAATATATTTAAAAATGCTTTCATATATATATAAAAAAGAGTCCTGAACTGACCACCTTAAATGTAAGTAAGGATGTGTAAAAGATAGCAGTTCTAGACAGTGCCTGTCCTCGATAGCAACAACATACATAAACACACAATCTTTTTGCTTTATGATACAGTCAAATATACAAAGATCGAGTTCACGTTTCATCGTTTTTTCCTCTTTTTTTTTCTTTTTTTTCTGAAAAACACAACAGCTAATAACCTGAATCTGAAATACAAATGCTATTCACCATGCCATAAAGATACTAAAACAATTATTAGCTAATAGTTAGCCGACAAGTAGAAAAGATTATATATTCAAATACAATGAGAAACGCAGTACAAGTAGGTGTTGCGGAACTCAAGTCAGAAATTTGAATATGCTTGATGTTATCATCCTAGTTGTTTGCTTTGCTATATTGATAGCCTGTTCAATCCAGTGGTTGATTGGCAAATTTGACATCAGTTAATGAAAACATCAAGAAATAAGTCAAATTTAAAGCTACAATCTCCTCATTTGTTGTCATAGGCAAGATATCTTGACAGGAAATGCAAAAACAAGTGGCTGCTTAAGATAGTGACACTGTTAAACCCACAGGGTCCACCTCTAGAAATAATGCGTTCCTGTGTCTTTAAGGAGCCTGTAGACTGGCACTGTAAACGTAGAAGGTAGGCTGATACAAAGACTGGTGCTGCCTTCAAGTGCTGTCGGGAAAATCGTAATTACATCCGTATAACTGGGTTGTTAGATATCTCATACCCGCATTGACAATACGGGATGTTCAGGGATTGGACATCAAAGAGGTCTTGTTAGTATTTGCTGGTAAAAGTCAAAGAAACTTTGCCAAATTAGTGATTTATAACATCAATTATACACCAGATTTAAATCATCTCCTCTGCTCAGTCACTTAAGTAAAAAGTAGGTTGGTGCCTTTACTTTTTAAAATCAAACAATAGGCAACATTGTGATATAAGGTTTGTCTTGCTGGCTGTCCTTTAAAAAGCACTTGAACAGACAACAACAAACGTACGAGCTTGCCATGAGCACTTGAAGGCAGCATGAAAACCAGCCTGCCGGGGTATTAAAAATTAGGAAATCCAATACAGCTGTATTAGTAGGCTACACACACCGATTGTTGACTCCCCCATTTTCTATATAGATTTGTACAAAAATACACTGAGAAAATAATCAAACTGTTTCTTCTCTTTTAAGTGTCCAAAAAGTGTGTACATTTAAATATAAAAAGAAATCAAAAGTTGTGTGTTTTTAAAACTCTAGCCCTTCGCCTGAGAAGGAAATGTGACAGACACAGACATACAGACAAACAACCGTGTAAGAAAAAAAAACAGGATTAGATCATGTATACAAGAAATAAAAAAATGATCAAGTCAAAAACGCTTGGCCCAGTATATAAATACAACATCCCATATAAAATGGCATCTGAATACATGTACAAAACAAAGCTCAGAGGATGAAAAAAAATCGGTGAGGATTTCTCTATAACTATCATCTGAAATTAACATTAAAGAATTTTGGTCCTGAATCGTAGAGAACACGTGTATAAAGTTCAGCACAGATTTGAAGTTGCGTTTGAATCCTGAAGTTTGAAAAATTACAACAGCTGGTGATTATTTCAATGTCCTTTTTTCTTTTTTTAAAAAGAAAGAAAGAAAGAAAAAGAAAGAGAGAGAGAGAAGAACCGAAGCGAGCGCCACCTATCCATTTAAATAATCCTAATACTATTTTTTAACTGCTCGACAGTCTCACAGAAAATCTCAGCACAAGATAGGAACAAAGTAGGCTATCATGCTTAACATGTTTTTTGCTTTTGAGAAAATATTCGACTTTTAAAAAACATCAACCCACCTCGGTTTCATTAAAAATTCCTCTCGGTGACACACCACAATAAAAATGTCGCACGACAGTCCTATTTCTGTACCTTTTTAGTGGTGAAGTTCACTTGGCGATTGGTAAAAAGTTGTGAAATGTCCCTTTTTTTAAAACCAGCAACAACATTGATTAAGTGAACGGCGGACCGCATAACGTGCAAATCAATCACAGTTAAGTTGTTCAGTTCAAAACAGTCCAGGACGAAGGGTTTCACAATCAGGAAACCCTGTCTCTTGTTTTCCTTCTCTCTCCTCTTGTTTGCACTCCCTCCACTTTCGTGGTTGTACCAAGTCCCACTACAGTCCATGCATCCGAAGAAAAGTACAAAAAAGCAAGTTATTCGCTTTAAAGTTTAGCTTCCCAAGGATTTGCAGTGCTTGCCTTTATGGACGAGAAGGGACGGGGGCTAGTTTCAGTGGGTCTTAACTAGTCTGATGTAGTTAAAACACAAACTATTACACCCACTGTACCAGGAACCCCTGTTTCTGTTTGTTGTCATATTTTTGCTCGCAGGACGTTACCTGTCGTTGTTTGCTTTCTGCTCACTCAGTACGTGAACACCAGGTTGGAGATGGTGGACTCCAGCCAGTCCCCGGAGATCATCTCACTGACTTCGGGTGTGCAGTAGTCGGGGAACTCGAAGTGGGAGCCCCCGGAGCCGGACTCAAAGTTCAAATCCAAGTCCCTGTCCAGCACCGAGGAGCCGAAGCTCCCCAGCGACATGCTGTCAAAGCTGGGGCTCGGGTTAATGTCGAGCAAGTCGTCCTCGAACTCTTCATCCTCCGAGGAAGAGGAGGACGACGAGTGGGACGAGGCGGAGGAGTGAGAGCCGGAGGGAGTCGGCGAGGAAGCCCGCCGACTGCTGTATGTGTGCCCGCCGTGGCGCTCCGAAGACCCGCCCAGGCTGCTGCTGCTGCTGCTGCCGGGGGAGTGGGCTCCCTCCTCCCTGCCGCTGGCCGCGTCCTCGTACAGGCTGAGCGGATCGCTGGAGTCTGCCGAGCTGCTGAGCGTCGGGCTGGCCGGGACCACGACGGAGGACGTGGGGCTGACGCTCAAACTGGCTGCGCTGCTCCCAAACACGTACACCCGCTTGGGTTTCTTACCGTCCGGTATTTGCTTGGCTGCCGAGGAGACAGATTTCGACTTGTACAGAGAGTTGTGGTGGTGCTCTGATGGGTGCTCAGAGGCAAACGGTGATGCTTTGGTGCTACTGCTGCTGCTCCCGAAAAGTGATTTGTGGGGTTTGCTGCTGCTGGGTGATTTGGATCCATTCTTCCTCGCAGATGAGGATGTCTTAGTGCTGGTGTTGTTAGAGCTACTGTTGAGTTTCTCTCCCTTGTCTCCGTTACTGCCAGGCTTAGAGGCGCTTGATTTTACCTTCTTCCTCGGCCGGTACTTGTAGTCGGGATAGTCCGCCATGTGCTTGAGCCTGAGCCGCTCCGCCTCTCTGATGAAGGGGATCTTGTCGCTGTCTCTGAGCAGCTTCCACCGCTTCCCCAGTCTCTTGGAGATCTCAGCATTGTGCATGTCCGGAGACTGTTCCATGATCTTTCTCCTCTCTATCTGCGACCACACCATAAACGCGTTCATGGGTCTCTTGATGTGGCCGCTCGGAGTTTTGCACCACGCCGGGTTGTCTCCCAGCTTGTCCCCGGCGGTTGAAGAAGCCGTGGAGCCCGGGGAGAGAGGCGAGGCGGCCGGGTCCAGGTCCATGCACGCCCCGGAGTCGGAGCTCGAGTCCCCGGCGAAAAAGGACAGCGCCTCGGCGGTGCTCTCTGTGTGGCTCATTTTCTGCACCATGCTGCCCAGTTACACACAGAGGGAGAGCGGTGTACTTGCTCCTTCTCTCCCTCTCTCCTTGGTCCTCCGAGTCACTTTAAAGCAAACTCAGCTATTTTCTCTCCCCCTCTTCACAGTTTGAGCTGAGTAAAAAAAGCGCAAGAAATAATTCACTCCTGAGATGTGCTGTAAACTCGGTAACAGTTCAGTCCAGAGTAGCCTTAAAAGGCTAGATGTGTAGAAAAAAAGTTTAATTTCCAGGTTCTGTAGGATGGACAGTATAGCCCACTCTCCACTGTGTACTCTGTTATCAGTCTCTCTCTCAGTCTCTTCCTTCTGTGTTATAAAATCAATTCAGCCGTGTGGTGACTGAACATAGTCTATGCAGCTGCAGAGCGCAGACTGAGTGCCACACTGTGCGCCCGGCCACTTACAAAGGACTCCCAAGTACAGTGTGTAAAGTAAGTGCTTTTCTCTGCATCAACTCTGTCCCCTCTCCTAGAAACAAAAGCCATGCATGCTGGGGAGGCAAAAAAGAAAACTAGAGCGAGTTATACTGTCCGCCTTCCATCTGCAGACCTGCAGTCGAGTTTCAAGCAGCCCTCCAGACCCGGCCCCCCTTGCTAGAATATATCCCTTCCCGAGATACAACGGCGATAAAAATCCACCAATGGGATGCTGTCGCTACCCTGCTTCTGCGCCAAACTCACGCCCCCTTCAGCGCTGATTGGCCAAAAATGGAATCTAATAATAATCAGCGCGTGCAATGAGGAGCCTCGTGTCTGACCTCATTCCAGAATACAACAAGAAACTTGAATTTTTTTTAAAGAGACACTGGCTTATGTTATGGACCCCCCTTTTCTAGTCTGTTACCAGCCCATGTGTAGACTATTAACATATACTGTAGCTATATGGGAACCTAAGTATACTTTACCATATGGAAACTTTAACACTGACTTTGTACCACTGTGTTGCCTATGAAAAATATACCCCTGCGATATTAACCTTCCTCTCTGCCCTCTGTTGGTGCTATGAATGGTTCCCACCTATGTTACTGAGGAGGGAGAATCTGGAACCAGAACACTTGATAGCGTAACGTAACTGATGTAGTTATGCATTACCTAATGTTTACAATGGATCGACATGTAGAGGAGGAGTAAAACCACTTAACCTTAAAGGTCCGCTTTTTAATGATAATACAGCATAATGATGATATAATGTACTGGATATTTTAGTGGTGATTATTAGTAGAAAAGTGGATAGTTTAAATAATTAGCTTGATTAATTATTGTTTGGTTTGATTGGTTCTTGTTTGGCTACAGGTAGTCGCTGACCGAGGTCATGTATCATCGACACGCTGCTAAACTAGACCACGTTCAACAGTTGATCCTCTCTTACTGAGCGCGTCACAAACAGGGAAATGTCTCTTGGACACATCATGATCGTTAGGCTGGTGTGAGAAAAGGCTCCAAGCCAAGCTCTATATTCTCTGCTCTTTCACCTCTCTCTCTCTCTCTCTCTCTCTCTCTCTCTCTCTCTCTCTCTCTCTGTATGAGGCGGGGTTGGGCGGTCTTTTGTCCCATAACACACATCGAACCAACCCCTCTCCAGCACACCAGACAGAGGAGAGAGAGGGAGGCAGCGGAGGATCAGGCGGCTGTGTGTGTAAACTGTCTCGTGTGAGCGCACACATCCTCACACCTCCAAACTGATATCAAGTGCATTTTTTTCCGCGTAGTGACACAAACTAGACAGAAAAACGCGTGGCACCGCGCTTTTACGCATAAGGTACTACTTTTACGCATGGAGACACCGTGTCCAATTTTCCACAAAACAAGATGCAAATTGGGTAAAAAGGGGAAAAAACATTATCATTATCTCTGTTAGCAATGAAACTTTTCATTTTCATGTAAAATCGCAGCCCTGTTCACCCTAAGTGCCAGCCTTACACAGATCTAGTTACCGTTATTACCAAACACAAGTTCTTAGGTGTAATTTGTTATCATCTTTTGCTTTCGGAAAAAGTAACAGACCACAATATAATAATCTCCTCCTTCCTTTATGACGAGAAGTTAATTTGGCTTTTAAATCAGTAGCGAGGTACAAAAAGGGAAGGAGGAAAGACATGGGACACATGCAGACAGAGTAAGCGAGGGCTACAGTGCGGTGTTGTAGTGTCGCTAGATGGCGTCGCAGAGCCAGAGAGGACTCAGGCTCGGCTGTGTTGCAGAGAATTTAGGGAGGGTAACAGGGATCAGACCGAGCATCCAGAATAGTTACCAGGGGTGAATTACATAATGTCTCTGTGCGATAGGGAAGCATCCAAGTGATGCTGTTGTGCAGTGTGTGTGTGTGTGTGTGTGTGTGCATAAAGTATGAATGCCATGTCCGTGGTAAGGTAGAAAAGGCAGTGAAATAAAGGAAGAAAAAAGCACTTTGGAGTTGGGTAAAAATCAGCTCGGTTTGAAATCAGTCACCACAAGAGAGCACGTTTCTGCACATGAAAATGCCATCAAAATATGAAATGAATTGGAAATGAAAATGAAAGTGGGTCTCTCTCTCTCTCTCTCTCTCTCTCTGTGTGTGTGTGTGTGTGTTAGAGAGTGTGAGAGAGAGATGGTCAGATGTTCTGTATTGAAATGAAAGGAGAGTCAGAGGTGACTTGGATCACCACTGGGAAATTAGTATGAAAGCACAGTCACCAACATTACTGGATGCATTTGACTGGGTACAATTATATTCAATATGGCCTCATATCTGCAGTGCATCCAAGTAAAGCAACGGGTAATTGGGCTCCAATTTGTGTGTTCATGGAGCAGAACTGCAATGGAAATAAGAATGTTAACTCATAAACTCACACTCGGTCCTCAATGCCATTTTAATAAGGAACCACAGGAAAGTGTTAAAGTGTAAGTAAGCCTGTGGCTATGCCTTGAAGGGCAACTTAGACTTCAGGAAGGACTTCTTTAAATCATACACTACGGTTTTTAAAAACAAGCCACAGTATAAATGTAAAGCAAAAATAACCCAGTGGGAACGTGTTAAGGTCAGTATGAACTCAGTAATAATTACCACAGACACACTGTAAATCCTAATGCTGTAGTCACTTTAAAAGTAAAAGTATTGTACATCTTAATACCTTTTTCTCTCCTCCAACAAACTCTGGGAATCTCAGTGCACCTGGAGTGACAGCTGGCAGGCTTTTAAAGCTAACACCTTATTCACTACTGTGAGCAGGTGTCCTCTATTCTATTGTATTTTATTCTATTCTATTCCATTCCACTCTATTATACAACCCAAAGATAAATAAGACCTTTCACCTAGTTTTGGCTTCATAGTTAACTTGAATGCACTTCTTTTTCTTGGCTGCCTACACTTCTCTGTCTCTCTTCCTTTCTCTCTCCCTCTCCCTCTCTCGCACAGTGTACACATTAGTATGCCACACAGACACACACACACACACACACACACAACGTGAAAGGATAAGTAGTGCATTCAAACTTTCCTCTCGCTTTCTCTGTCTCTCTCTTTTACTACCATTGTTCCGGTGAGGTGCAGCTGCCACGCGAGTTGGAGTGGGTCGCGTGCCAACCCTAATCTCAACAGGTGTTCTTTTGGGTGTCTCTCGCTCAACCTCCCCCACCTCCTCCCTTTCTTTGTCTATCCTCACTCTCTCTTTCTCACTCTACTCTTTCTCCTCCCCCATGTACTTCACTTCACAAATTACTTTTACTTTTCTTGATCACTGTTTCCCAAACTCAAATTTACTTTATTAGAATGATCATAATAAGGTTCACTTCTGCCAAAGCACGCTTTACAAGGTTTAACATATACGTGTCAAAATATAAGAAAATTAGTCAACAAATGGTTTGTACACACACACCACACTACAGATAGGACACACCACAGTAGTATACTACATATTGTAATGAAAAAGTTGGTTTTAAAATGAATGTAATGGTAATGGTGAGAAGTAAATATCAAAAAGAGGAGTGACATTTTTCTCTCCTCTGGCTGTCCCATGCTCTGACATAGTTTGCCGCTTCCATGGCAATGTCACTTTTTCGTAACAAAATCTTGAATTTTTGAGTGTCATACTGTTGGTAGGTAAGTTTTATTTTGTTCTTCCTGCCTGTACTGATTCACTGCACTTGTCTCTCTTTCCTTCCTCTCTCTCTGCTCTCTGCCTCTACTTTCTGTCTCTGAACACTCTCTCTCTCTCTCCCTCCCTGCTCAGTTTAGCTTAGTTTGTTTTATTGGCATGAATGTTAGATGAACAGTGTTGCCAAAGCACCCCCATCTCTTTTTCTTTTCTCTCCCCATCTCCCTCTCAAGATAAATCTGATCTGAGGTCATCTGTTATTCAGAACACTGACACCATATGGCCAGCCACCCACTCAGAGTACATCCAGTCAGTTTCATAAAAACTTAAAATCTTCCCATATTAAATATTAATGGAGCTGTATATTGACCGGCTGTTGCAGATCCTGCCTAGAGTTTAGCCTGCTAGAACTTTGAATTTGTTGATCAATTTCAAAAGATGTTGACTGGAACAAGTCAACTGATAAAAAGACAATGGAAAAACCAAAGGGTTACCCAGACATAGTAAATATAAGAGATACAAGTAGAAAATGCAAAAAAGATTAAGTGGGTATTCCTCAGAGAAATTAAATGATGAGTCTGTTCTATTAAAATGAAAAATGTTTTGGGCAATTACATGGAAAGTGTTTGACAATGTAATCAACACATCTTGAAAGAAAAAATCCACTCAGTTTTATAAACAATTATGATCTTTGCTCTACCACATCATGTTGTTCATTACAGCCACAGCTCAACCTCAGCTGCAATTAAAAATGTGATGCTTCAGGCACTACCTTTGTCAGACCTTTTTAAAAAATAAGCCATATGCCCTTGTAACCCAGTGTTATGGTAGTGAGGACGCAGAGATGGGATTGGCCAGAATTCACCCTCTTGAGGCAAGAAAAGTTGTTTCAGGATTTTTCATGGAGCGTAATGAACTATGTGTCCCTGTGCAGCCGAGGGATGTCACCATCTCTAAACCTCCTGATTCCTTTCACTACATTCATCTTCATTGTGTAGGACATACTGAGATATATACACAGAAATCTGCATGGCTATTTTTGCAACAGTTTGATGTTGGTTGTGCGAGATAATCAAGGTAACTAGTGGATCTTGTGTTCATAATCATACTCTGAAAATGCATGCCACTCAAATTAGAGACTGCAGATGGACCACATACCTGCTTCCTTCAGTGGCTGTATAGAGATTTAATTAGCAGAAAGTGTAGGATTAGAGTGGTGGATTAGAGATGCTGGTGAGAATACTTTACTCTGCCGTCAACCGAAAACAACAATTAAAAAAAAAAAACTGGTGCATTGTGCACACTACACTGCTGACCATGGCAGCAGACAGTGTAAAACACTGACACCAAAATTGCAATAGACCATTGGATTACCCTCCACTGCTCCTTCATCCCACTGTGGAGACACGGGTAAAGAAAAGGGAACTCTCTACCTCATGAAAACATTTTGACATTATGCACCCATACAACAACAGGGCCCACACCATGTATCACTAAACTACAGTACATACAATTAAGCTCTTTGATTTATTAAATTTTTACTGTCATCAAAGTTGTTCAACACACAATCTTTTACAACCCCATAAGAGACAGATGGCTGGTTACTGTATATGTGAAATGTATTTATTCAGTCATATTTCTAAAGCTTTGTTTGAACAGGTGTTTTCAGGTACAGATACAGACAAAGATGCAGACATAAATACACATACACACACAAAAACACAGACACACACACACACTCTCAGCAGTCAAAGTCTTATCTTATCCAGAAAGAGCAGCTGCAAAGTATGACCCTAGCTTAGCTGTTAATGATTGGTGGTGTGCGTTTTGTAGAATGTGTGTATGTGTGTGTGTACCTATTCTGCCCTCACAATCCCACCTCTCTCTCAACTGACAAGAGCTCATTATTAGTGGTCTAGCTTTGATTTGTGAAGTTCAGCAAGGTGAATTTGAACATCTGTCGCATTTCAAGGTTGTTTCTGTTTCTGGGAGAGCAAATACAGGCAGGGCTAAACTATCAAGGTAGTGATTAAGTGAAACACACAGACAGACACACACACACACACACACATTCATTCAGCAGGTAAATATGTGACAAACCAATACGTGTAAGATCACTGCATTCACAAATATATCCTATATTTGCAGTGTTATTTGAATCGAGTTGTTACTTCAGAGAACACATGTATGTATAAAAGCACTGCAGAATATTCAATGACCACATTTTTCTAAAAGCCTTAAACAAAGTTTCAGCATCAGTGGGGCTGTAAATTATGTACAAGTGTTTTGTTCATTAGCATTGTTTTATTGCATTACCATTTCTCTGCCCAAAAGTGTACTCGTTGCATAGCAACACTGTCAGCTTCAGAGGCATGTGTAAGTTAGCCATAATCTATATTTCTGTCTCTAAACAAAGACATTGAGCCTGTGTGGCAAAGCAAAGGCTTCAACAATTCAATATGGCATGACAACAGCTAGGTACAGTATACATGCAACATTTAAGGTATTCAAATAGTCTGCTCCATCAGAAATGGTACATGAAATTACCCAAATTTACCTTTAAAAATTATACAGATTTGTATGCTATTGCAGTAACCGAGAATGTAATTATACAGTTTGATCCTAAAAAAGTGATACTGGAACACAATGAACAGGCTGTAGCAGGGTTTAAAAGGTTCAGGCTGCTGACACAATAATAATATTCTCGCTGTCATTCTGAGAGTTAACAGCAAAACACACTTCATGTGGCACATGCATATTAAAATTCTTATGACATATGGCATGTGACCTTCATGTGTAAAGTGTCACAGTGTGAGACACCGTTCTGTGTCACTGCAGTGGACGACTGGTCACCTCAGAGAATACCTCAGTCTGCCATGCTCTGTTGTAGAGTGGTTTAAATAAGAAATGGATGTGTGAACAGTGCGATGTGTGTGTCTCTGTGTGCGTATTCCTGCATTAATGCATTTCTGTGCATATACCTGAGTTCATCTGCACATTTGATGTTTGTATGTGGGTGGGTGGGCAGATGTGTCAAGTCTGCATGATCTATGTGTATTTACATGTATATGTGTGTGTTTGAGTGTGTTTGTGTGTGTGTCCAGTCAGAGGTGACCAGTTGTCACTGAGCTCTGACAGAAACCAGGTATCAGAGAGACATGGTGTCACCTTGTCACCTCCACCCCTTACTCTTGGGAGTGTGTGTGTGTGTGTGTGTGTGCGTGCGTGTGTGTGTGGGTGTGGGTGTGTCATGGTTCTCTTGAGACAAAAATCCCAAGCAGACTGCACGGATGACACACATGGAAGGATCCCAGGAGTGAACCTCAGGTGATGAGGCGGCAGCCTGTGTGTGTGGCTCATGTCTCTTGAGATTCACTACCTCCTATACACACACACACACACACACACACACACACGATTTTGACATAACGGAAGTTGAGCTCTGCTCCTTCACATGCTTGATGTTGCAGTCAGTCAATATCAGGGTCAGGGTCAAAGTAAGAGAGGGAGGGGGAAAGAAAGCAAGAAAGAGAGAGAGAAAGAACACACCTCTTTCAATCTTATGATGAATAAGAGCTGTTCCCAAATCTAAATGTAGCTTAGTTAAGAGAAACTCTTCAAAACTGGGTCCTAAGACTGTGGTAAATTAGAGTCAGTCCAAAGGACTTATAAGTCCCTAAGATCTGCTCATAATCAGTCAAACCTTGCACAGTATAGTACAGTAATTAATTTTTAAATGGTGGATGACTCAGTATGAATCACAGTACACAAGTAAATCAAAACAATCTAGTGAAGGTAGTTTCTCCACAGCTTAATGTTACTGAATTCCATACTGTATTTTTTTTTAAAAAAAATCATTTGATTTAATTTTTAATGTAAAATAATTTAAACCATTATTTTTAAATCTATTACAACTTAGTTTTTTCAATTTATTACAAGTTATTTAAATTTTCTTTTATTTATTTTAATTTCATTGTAAAATATTTTAAAATTAAATTAAATTGAATATCAATTAAATCTATTATTTGTATTTGTTAGGTTTTAATTTGATTTCTAAAATTATTATTATTATTTTATTCAAATGAATCACAGCCTTAATTCTTACATTAATATTAAACCTTTAATGATTTGTAATTTATCTGAATTTAACTTAATGCGTTTTTAACTTAATTTAATTTTAATTATTACATTAGATAAATTCAATTATTTAAAATTTATTTAATTCAATTTTTTATTTTATTTGTCATTTGATTTAGCTATTAATCTAATTTTAAAATTATTTGTAGTTTAATTTTGTATGAATCCTAATTTAATAATCTAATCTAGTTTAATGTTATCCAATCTAGCGCCTTTTCACTCTCCTGTGTATTGTGTGAATTTTTTTTTTTTTATCACATTCCCTGACACAGACTGGTCACCTGTCAACCAATCACTGCAAACACTGTATGTAAATTAATTCAGAAACATGATAATTTCATAGCAACAGGGTCAGCCTTGTCATTTCACTTTTTATTTCTCTGAATCTATCAACTAATTTTAGTGTGAACAGCTTTTGAGAGGAAACCTTTCCAGGAACCTTTGGTGCCATTTAGGACTCCTTCTGATGTGGTAAGACACTTGGTGAATACAGCTGAATGTATGTGTAAGTTGTGTTTCCTGTTGTGTTTTTACTATTCAGCACCTGTGCCTTAACTTCTGTATATTTTCTAAATATTATGCAGTATGTATGAAAAGCAATTTCTCTAGCTGTCACGCAGACCTCAGATGATTTCATGGGACATAAAATTACTATCCTTCATAATTTGTAGTAATTTGCTTGGCATGCTAACAAATATTTTGGTTATTCACCATTATCCCTAAATGAGCAGTTTTTTTTGAGTACATTATATTAGAAAAGCCAGTCACAGGAGGCATTTCATTTCATTTTTCACTTTTGAGTTTGCCTTTGGGTTTCTGTAACAAGGATGAATATGATTTCTATTCTCTGTCTTCCGCCGTATTAGAAACATATTGGATGCAATCTATCTTCCATCCAGCAAAGTGGCAAAGTGCTTTCTCACCAATTACTGACTGCCATCTCCCTCTTCACAGGTGTGAAGAGGGAGATGGCAGTCAGTACTGACAACGTGTGTGTGTGTGTGTGTGTGTGACAGAGAGCGAGGTGGAGCAGGGTGGGGTGTTGGGGGTGAGGGCAAGACAGACAGATTAAGTCAGGGAGAGAAGTTTTAAAGAGGTTGTCACTTGTGTTTACGTTTCCTTAGTCTTCATCAGGTGAATGACACATCCTCAAATGATATCACACCGCTGTAACTGACCCTATGTTCCCATGTTGTTCTATTTTTCAGTCTCCAGAACCATTTTGCTCCACGGTAGAATCAGCAAAATCTGACTTGAAATACTACATAGTGATTCAACCTTTCTCCAGTTTCTAAACCTTTAAAATTTGCTGTTCTCAACACTCAGTTGATGCAGAGGAAGTAAATTCAGTAATGTCTAATAGTATCAGACCAGTTTGGTTGGATTAAGCATACTGTCTGTTGGATTAAACATATTGAACTTAGTAAACATAGTGTCAAAACTTGCCAGTGACTGTTGCCACAATAACACAAAACATCAAGCCAAAACAAAATTCTGCACATCTACAATTACAATTTATGGTCACAAGAATGCAAAAATGACCACAAAATGTCAAAAAGCCTGAAGTGCTTGAAAACTAAAATCATGGCAAATCATGTCCTCATCCTTACTAAATTACTAAAATTTGAAGGCCATACATTACCTGTGGGTGGACTGATTGTTAATTTGTTGGCAATTTTGGTTCAATAACCACCAGCTATCTACTGTCCTAAGAAAACCCTGAAACACACACATATACACATACACAGAAATGTAGACTGATACATATTTGCATTGCACATACATACACATTCACTCATATACCACTATTTAAAGAAACAGAAAAGCATGTTTGACAGCATGTGGTTTCTAACAGCCTATATATGACTTTCCATACCAGAGGGCTGCAGATACCTTCTTTCCCACATCATCCAAAAGCTTCATTACATGAAAATATTACTCTCTGCAGCAATATTTTCAGGTGCTCATATGATCAGTTTCAGTTGTAGCACAGGTCACTGTCACTGTGACCTGTGTTTTTAGCTAAAAACTCCATGTACATATGTATATATTTGGTTGGAGTCTGGAGATGCAGCCAAAGCCATTAAAGCTTCAGAGGTGCCTCCCACCTCAGATATGCACATTTACACAAGGTCTCCTTTTGACTAAGGAGACAACCTAAGGCTGGGCTCATTAAATGCAATCGTGAAAGGGCAGAACAACAGCCTTTGCAGATAGGATCTAAGCAGGGAGGAGGAAAGGAAAACTGGTTAATGAAAACAGGACTTTACTGAGAAACAGGATATGAACAAATTGGACAAAGGTTTAAAGAACAAACAAGAACAATTTGGAGTGCAGGAAGAAAGTCAAAGAGATAGAAGAAGAAATCGCTTCCCACTTTAAATCACACTGTCTAAAAGCTGTTTTGAAAAAGCCCCTCAGAACAGGGAGATGTGGAGGAGGCTGAAGAGAGGTGGTTCATGAAATAGGAGGAATGGATACAGAAGGTGAGAAACCCGTGCAACAAAATCAGCTTCAGATATGCTGCTTCATCTACTGATTTTATTTTTGGAATAATGACTTTTTGGATTCTAATTTCATGTTTAAGATTACTTCACAACCAGCCTAGGTTAGATAAAAGTAGAAAAAAATTAGAAAAGAAATAAGAGCGAGAGGAAGGACTTCTGTTCTTGGAGCAGTTGTAGGAATAAAAATGATGACAGGGACAATAAGGTGGAGGAGGTTGCTGCCTGTCTGGCTCTGACTGGACAGAGGGAGGCAAAAAGGAGTAAAAACAACAGCAAGGTGGAGGAAGCTTCTGCTTTTATGGTTCAGGCAGGGTCACAGTAGATCATTCTTCCTAACTGACTTCCTGACCTAGGCTGCATCTTTTTGACAAGTACAATGACAAGACACACATTCTCGGTTTCTTACTTTCATTCAGTGAGGATGCACACCACCAACCACAACTGTTCTGTTTTTTTTAGGCCTCAAGATGTTCTGCTGCTCAATAAACACGACATGTTTCCAGCTTTTGGATTGTTACAATATTTGTTGTATTCTGGTAAAGTTTCAATATTAATCCTATTTACAGTAAAGGCATTACATATTGTGCAACTACTTAATTGTAATTTGCACAGACAAGGACATGCCAGTCATTTTATTCAAATGAGATGGTGCTTGATTGCACTGCTGTCTACTCAGAGATACACATTTAAAAAACAAGGTGCTCTGACTTAACCTGACAAGCATGTGCCCCGAAAAACAGTAGGTAATTATGAATGAATAAATATAACTGAATTAGGCAAAGATTACTCACATACAGTACATAATGCACTATGGTGGTGTGGTAGTCACTGACCAGCACTTATACAGAAATAAATCCCATCCAAATGGGACCAAGCCTGGCTCCGTTATATCCTGTACTAATACCACCACCTACAGAGCTGAGCTGGAAGATTGGGGGGGGGGGCATGTCACAGCTCTCCCCTCAGAAGGGCTGAGGAATAGAGCAGGAGAGGAGGAGAGAGGAAGAGGAAGGAGGTGAGGGGAAAATAACAGGCTTGTTTTTATGGCAGGTGCCTGAGTTCATCCTCTCCTCTTTCTGTCTGTCTGTCTTTCCAGACTGGACACTTCAGAGTCAAGGGCACAGCAATTTCCTGTTATTTCACACAGACTAGCAGGCAGAGATGGTAGTGTTCCTTAGAGAGACATCTTCAGAGGCCTCTGTGTACTTGAAATGTTCTGATATACTGAGCACCGCCATTATGTGTTTCATAACTCTATAAATAAGGTCATGTTAAAAATTATAATAATAAATAATTCAGATATATTAGATATTTTATTCATAACTGCTACCGAGATCACATGTTGGTTCACTAATTATTCAAACTTCTCTGGTCCATCTGTGATCTGTCTCTGTTCAAACACTTCCATCACTCACGCTACATGTTAATATGTTCATGTATAGAATAATTAAGTGCTTATCAGTGAAAAGGAATAAAGAAGCATCTGCTGAAATAACACAACATCTGCTTCAGAAATACTGTAGAACAGGGTAAATATGGGTCTACAAGCTAAGGTTTACGATGAACACCTGGTCTATTCTATAGAATAAACACTCCTGGTTGCCCCACTGTAATCATTTCAGTCATGCAATTGAGATGCAGTAAGGTAATAAAGTGTTAAGTATCTTGGAATAGTTTTCACATACGAAGGGTATTCAAAGTGAGATTCTTGACAGTTATGAGAAGTACCTGTGTGTATTTTGTGCATGCATGTGTGTATATATGCGTATGTGCATGTGGTGAATGTGTGCATGGTCACTGAGGTGATGACGGCTGTGAGCACACTCCCTTATACACCCATTCACCCCTCCCACAAATACACACAGCTATTTGACATGACAAAAAGACTGCAGTTGACAGTGTTTGATAATTGATTGATGGCCTCAGCTGACTGCTGTGTTGCAACAGTACAGCCAGCCAGCTACTGTACTGTACACACACACACACACACACACACAAACACTTTCTGCCAGTCTGCCACCACAGAGTTAGCAACAGTCTGCGTTTTGCCTCCCTCACTTCTCCAAGCCAGTCGCTCTGCACTGCGGCAGGCAGGGGAAGCAGACACACACTAGCACACACTCTCTTCTCTGCTCCGCTCCCATATTTTTTGGAAGGGAAGAGACGAGGAGAGAGCAAAAGCTAGACAGCAAGGCGTTTTTCGTATTTTTTTAAAAATGGAGAGCGACTGCAAAATGAAGAAAACATCTCAGGGATTTCTGTTTTCCTGCCTTGTGTTGAAAGTTGTTTCAAACAGATTTGGAGTATCATCATTACAGGAGGAATACGCACAAGTCAACCTGCCAGCCAAAAAAAGAGACAAACAAAAAGTGGGAAGACAGAAATGGAAATTTGGACCTATGTGGTGGATTTTGGAAGCGAATGAACATGCAGTGTTCCAAGGGTCTTTTTTTGGATGAGAGGGAAAAGACAGGAGCGATGCCAAAGGGTTCTCCTTAGTCTGCTTTGAAAACACTCTTGTAGCAGCTGACCCCTTGGGCTCTGGCTATGCTCAGTCTTCACCTGCGTGCTACTGCTGATAAAGCGATGGAAATCTCCCCGCTCTCGATCCAGGATATAGATGCGGCCGGGCCTTGTGATTGTGTAGATTCTGCACTCTCCATATGCAATATAAATCATATCCAATACAGCGGTATCCAGCCAGGCGAGCTGTCCAGCAATCGGCACCCAGCCCAGAGAAATTGCAGCCCCAGTGGAGGAGAAGGAGAGGCAAAGAACTGTGGAATGAATGAACGGCGAGAGAGAGAGGGAGAGGAGCTTCCAGACAGAGTGACCTACATTCAACACTGTCTGGAGTCAAAGACAGAGTGAGAGGGAGAGAGAGGGAGAGAGAGAGAGAAATAGAGAAGGGGATGGAGAGAGCCAGCAGAAACAGAAAGCTATGAATGAGGATGAGACAATGGGAAAGAAAGATGAAAACAAGCGAATGAGATACAGAAAGACAAACAGAAAAGAGTGGAGACCGAAAAAGAAAGCTGACCTTCAGATGAGGATCAGCTTTTTTTTCTTACTCTGTATATCCTCTCTTTTCTGCTCGCTTACTCTCTTTTTTGCTCTCTCTTTTTTTGCCCACATCCCCTTTCTCCTTTTACCTGCTGTTCTGCTGCTTTCTCTCCATTTACTACCATTAATCAACCATTGTCTGGGGTGTCTGGGAGAATGCAGCTACCTATGGTGTAAACCCAGTCTGTGGCACGCAGACAGGCAGAGAAACAATCATTGAGGATAGCCACTTTTCACACTTATGCCCTGGCTTCTTTATCTTTTTATCTCCTATTGCTTCCTCTCTCCTCCACTTGTCCTCCCCTCCCTCCCTCCACCTCTGCATCTCATTCTTTAGCCCTCTTTCCTCCATGTCCAACCAGCCCTCTAACCCCTCCCCACCCACATTTATCTCTCTCCTCCTCCTCTGTCAGCATTTATCTATCTCTGGGTAGCTCTAATAGTATTTTTATGGTGGATTACTTTGTCTAGCTGCATGCTGTTATCTAGGAAGGAACAGTACCAAAGCAGCAGCAGCTCTATCTGTCTATCTGTCCATGAGGCTGACTGGTTAGCTAGCTTTCATATCTATCAGACTGCCTTATGGATGGAAAGCTGTCTGTCTGTCTGAAAGCTGGTGGCTTACAAGATGGCTCTCACAGCTTTCTGTAGCTGAGTGTACAGTTGGCAAAGTGTTCAATTCAAGTGTGATTGCCTGCCTGGCTGAGCATTTATCCATCTGGCTGTATTGTTTTTATACTGTATCCCATTGCAAGGTTTCACACTTGCTTTTTGACACAGGCATGGGCTTATTTATCTTCCTGCCTTGTCTATAAATCTACTTATGTATCTATGCAAACGAGCCACACTGAGGATATTATTGCCCACTGTAACCACTGTCTCTCCTTCACCTTGTCTTTTTTCTAGTTTTCACCTCACTTTCTCACAATTTCCCTCTCCCTCCCCGCCTCCTTCCCACTCCATCCCTTCCCTCCACTTGCATGTCAGTCCTCAGGGATCAACGTTAAGGACACGAGAGGGGATTGCAGTTGAAGGAGAGGAAATGACATGGGTAATGGAAGAGGACACACGGGCACCTGTCAGGGAAAATCAAGGGTGGAAGGGAGGAGGAAATGAATTATTCATGAGACAGAATTACACTGCTTTCACCTTCTTGAATAAGCTTGATCAGAATCCTACATTTCTTAAACTGTTAAAGGAGGGGAATTTATGTCTTTGTTGCACCCCTCATTTCCAACTTTTAGCAGCATTCATAGGAAGAGAAAATCATGGAGATATTATTGCCGGTTTAATTTGCAGATTTAAGAAATGAATACTTAGCGCGACTTTCACACATTTCATATTTTTAGACATGATTGGAGTGACATCAAAGTGAATGCCTAAGCCACAAACATGCATCTGTACTGCCTGCATTATACCATGCTCTCTCCACTCTCTTTCTGGTTTTGGTCACACAACATATGCACATACGTCTGAATGTGGTTTTACGTATACTCTGTAAAACAGATTACTGTTTAAATAATATTTACAGAAAGCAATGGAAGTAAAGTAAATAGAACTTATTTACACTGTGAGAGTGTAATATGGGGCATGTTATTATATGGCATGTATACTAGTATCAGATGACAGTGCAGTGCAAATACAACTACTGTTACTACTGGTAAAACCAATACTCTGACATATCCACACATAGACACATAAGTATTTTATAGAGACTGCACATTATACATAAATTTAACTTATCCACATGTGAGCATTTGCATTAATATATATGTTCAGAGGCTGATATGAAGTCATTAATTATTATTAGTAGTAATAGTACCTAGCACCTCCTGGAATTACAATGCTGTAATTGATTTTTAATAGGAAAAAAAACAATTAAAGATACATTTGTGCATTTATATATTCATTGGCATAGCTTTTACCACGCCTGGCCAGTATTCATAATTGCTCTCTGTGGCCAGGATAGCACACACTTTGGCCTGACTCCACATCCCTGATCTCACACCTTTGTACAAGAAATGATGTGAATTTATAAATGGAGTGCTATTTCCTCTTTTTGTAGCACTGAGGCAGACTAAATCATTGCTAACTCTGCCTCCACTCGCTGTAACCCTGACAGATACTTGCTTGCCTTGGTTGACAAGCTTGTTTAGGCCACTGTGCTCTTTCTATATCAACATAATAAGGTTGACCTTTACATAAAAATGCATCCAATGAACCAGTAGCTTCCCCCGCTTCCCATACTGCCATCATCCCACATCACATGACAGGTCTATTATTTGTAAATGGCAACTACACAGCGCATCCCTTGCTTCAAGCCACTTCTGGTGAATCACATTCATTTGTGTATGGTGTTTGCTGTCTGTCTATGTCAATATTCCCTGCTATTGCAAGTAATTACATTTCTTACTCTGTTCTTCTCACTTTTATCTTGTGTCCTGTTGAGGTCTGGTTTGTAAATGTCTCTAAAATCTTGTCAAAGTTGGAGAAAACCTTCATGATTGGACTTACTTCAACATTATATAGTGCATTATCAGTGGTGCAGCTTGTTCCCATTGTATGGAGTGCATGGCAGACAATGCTAGCTGACTGCAATTATAGTCCAAAAAGTGCTGCAAAATTGGAGATTCTCTGCAGGACTGTGGAAGATGGTGAATGCACTCTGCTTTGTGCCTTTTAAAGTAAATAGCATCTATTTGTAGAATAGCGTGAGTGAGGTGCTCTTGCGCTTTCTTTTTTCTTTCTTTTTTTTTGGTGTGTCACCTTATAGCTCTACATGGTTCCTTACTAAGCCATTTTCTATATGACATTTTCTCAGTGAATAGTGGACATGGTTTTTACCTTCTCTCTACTGCCTTTTCAGAATATGCTCTATAATTTCAAAAATGCATGGCACTCACTCTTTTTTTTCCATCTCAGAAAAACAGACATTTTCGCCTGCTAGGGTGTTCACTTGGTAGCAATGCTTTGCTTCAAACCTGCTCCATATAATACACAGAATTTTTTGTAGCTTGTACTGCACTGTATTTTTTGAGGGAATAGTTCAAGCTCCAAAAGATTTTTTTTTTTCAAATCTTCAAGAACAAATTTAAATAGTGGGGCATTAAAAAGTGGAGTCGCTTGTAGCATGGAATCTCAAAAAAAGCACTCAAGCACTGACAGGGTAGATTCACTGGTAGATATATCCACTTCTCCCCATGACTGAATCCTAAATGCATCAATGCTATATGATTCAACCCATGCTATTCACCAGATTTAAACAATATCAAAGTATATTTTACATGTGTTAGGTCAATATGTCACATTTCTATTTCAACAGACCTTTAAGAGGCACCGTGTCATCACTGGAGACAGTATAGACTATAACATTTGCATTTCATTTGACTTTTTTTTCTTTTTCACTCTTGGATACAAAAGGTCAAACAAGAATTTTGAAAGTCTGGAAAGTCACTAAATTAATCTCAATTTTGTCATCAGTGACACGGATCTGGTCTTATGTGTTATTCATAATGTCACATTCTTTCTGAGTTTGCCACAGTAATGTTCATGAATCAAATCTATGGTGAATTTGCTATTGAACATTACACTAATAAAGCAACAATTTTCTTCCCTTTCATAAGTCACGTCTTTCACATTAAGCTGTATTTCCTCCCTGTGTTTGATATGGCACTATTCTCAGCAGGTGGTCAAGTGCTGTATTAAATCCTCATCGTATTCTTTTCCATCTCACTCATCTGCTCGTAATATACCAAATTTCTCTCTTAACTCATTCTTCCTACTCAGATGTGAGATAGGAGATTGTTTTATTATGTGAAAAGCTCTTCGCACTAAATCTGAGGAAGTATACTTAAACTATTTAGAATAAAGAAAAAGTTGGGGGGGGGGTCTCTTCATCAGTTGTTCACAGTTCTCCTTCTGCTGTCTTCTGTTTCTTCCCAGTTAGATTTGTGAAAGAAGCACATCTGCTGTGTGAAAGGCAGGGATTGTTGTAATAAAATGTTGTGATGGATTACTACTGGGACTATAAAGTGAAGTCTCACAAATTAAATAGGTCAAAGTGTATTGACAAGATTTGAAAAAATAATCTTAGTTTGTTACTAATATCTTGTCACTTCATTTTCTTCTTTTTTTTGTGACTTCAACAGAGCATACGATAAAAACCATTTAGATTTTAATACAATTTGCCTTCTGTTAACAGCCAATATATCCAATGAGGCAAGTGCTGAATCACAGTGTACCAGGTAAGTGGTTGTTTGCTCTATTTTGCAGACAACCAAGCATATCGAATTGTAATCTTCTCTTTGTCATTTAATTTGATCAATTTGTAACATTTCTGATGAATAAATGAGGAGATCTGTACCAAATATCTGTCTCCAGATCTGTGAAAAATGCAGTCAATTAAAAATAATTTGACAACATGCTGATTTTGTCAGTGATGTTTTTGTCCTTCTGCACATGAAGACAAGAACAGAAGCAGTATGACAGTAAAAGCATTTAACATATCATTACCAGATTAAAACAACTCATAACAGTCATGTATGATAAGTACTCCATAACAGCACTAGTTATAAAACTGCTGAAAGCATCCCACTTCCTTGACTGATTTTTTTCATTTGATGATTTATTCTTTTTTTTATGTCACTGTGAACATTCTAAATAAAATATCTAAGACATCTTAAAGTATGCTACTAATGCAGAGGCAGATTTGTATGAAATTTTGTTTTGATATTACACAGACACACCAGAGTGTTTTTCCTTGGTGCCATAACTAATAAAAATTGTCATTTGATAGTGTTGATGTTCTACAGACATAGAGCACTCTTTGTTATTGTTCTCTTCCAGGGGCTGAGAAGCAGGTTTCGTGTAACAGACAGGTCAAACCAGCTTTAAACCACTGACTCAACTCAGTGACTCACACACATTATGTTGTGTCAACAGATAAAGAGATAACACAGTTGAACTCAAATGGAAAAATATGCACGCAGACACACACACACTTCGCAATTTTAGTGTAGTGTACACAATATCACCTGTGTGAGACACATAACAGATCCGTTTGCTCACTGAAGTTCCGTTTAACTGATTTCACTGGTGTGTTAATATTCATGTGTACAGAAACATTTAAACTGCTGGTTTGGTTTGAAATGGGTAAATAATGTGTGAGAATATAATTTTTCAAATACCATTTGCAGGGCAATGACTATATCTAGTCATTTATTGTTTTATTGAAGCATTTTGTGCCCAAACAGACAAATACAAGATTTAAAAATATTTGTAGTAACCAAATGTGTTAAATTATTAGTAAATCTCTTTGGCAACAAAGGTAACTTGAAGTGGTGCCTAACAGCTTTATAATGCTGACCACAGTGAAGCTGTAATTGGACAGTACTGCTTACAGAACCCATGTTTTGATCTTTTTCATCACAGAATGCAGTGCCAAGCAAAATAGTGAGTGTATGCTTGTTTGTTTGTGGGTGTCTGTGAGTTTGAGTGCCAGTGTGTGAGCATACAGGTAGGTAAAAGGTTGATGAATCTAGGTTTTTTTCCTTGTTTTCAGGGGGCATATGTGTCTGTGTTTGCCTGTAAACATGTCAAGTCTGAGTCTCTGTTCTTTTAACCCTTCTTATTAACAGAATGAGTGTGAATATAGTTACACACTGACACATTGTGTCTTTGGGCCAGATTCAAACAGCACGAACACAGTGAGTATAACATGGCTTAATGATATGGGACCTGACTTAAAGAAACAAATGCACACAAGGGGGGGGGACAGCAGTCAGGTAAACATGCCCACAGGATATTCTTGTGTGAAGACATACAGTGTGTTGACAGGTGAGAATGCATACAAATCTGCATTCTTTTGAGTGCAAACATAGATTAAAAACCACACAAACAGCCTGAAAAATAACATAATAATGTACACAAGTGTTTGGCAGGTTCACTGAGTTCATCTTCCACGTGGCAAGTTTCATCTTTAACTACACACACAAGGTGAGATGTTCTTTCTCACATACGGCAGGGTTTTACCTCTTAAACACACATACACACAATGAGAACATCAATACATACAATACACACTGACTTTCACAGCTACAGACACACTTAAACACACACACACAGACACACATGCACAAGCACACACCTCTCCCAGACAGTCCCATATGGACTCATTAGGGGCCAGTCTATCGCCACCTGTGCACTGAAAGGCCCAACGGACCAGCTCTGACACTGACAACGGACAGGAGCTGTGCAGGGAATATAAACACACACACACACACACAGGTGCAGCTTATCATGCACACGTATGAACACACACATGCATGTGTACACAGCTACAAGACAGATACACACCCTTTCTTAGAGGCAGACAGGGACACTAGGTGCACCAGCTTGAGACAATAAAGAGAGTTACTAGACTTCACACACTGTTGACTTGTATTTTTGAATTTAGTAGGCACTAAAATTTGTGCATATATCATCTTAATAGCACAATTAATCAAGAAATAACAATTTGATTTTCTTTTTTTTTTCTTCCTATCACTTATCATGGGCTTGCATCCCATTCATTTACATTTAGAGGGAGCCTTAAAATTGTTCTGCAACCAGCAGAGGTGGCTGAGGTACTGTCCTCATGTCCAATTCAAGACTGCTGGATTACAGGAGGAAACACAGGTTAATCTGAAGAGACAATGCAAATGCTCCTTAGAGAATTCAATGAATTGAATGCAATGTGATGACATTGTATTATTTAGACAGTCAAGACTCATTTAACATGTTCAGAAAACTGACATGATTTTATCAACAGGCCTGACTGATTATGACTGCACCTAAACATAACATTCACAGACTCATTATATAACATTAGCAGAAAGCACCTGACCAGTACCTGTGTTCATGCACAGTTTTATGTCTAATGAGCTAAATACCACCCAAACGTGGAAAATACAGCATATTCAAATGCAGAATCAATCCATTTCCCCTAAACTAACTTTAACTTGGCTGCTGCTGCTGCTGAGGCCTTCATTTAGTGGCTGATGGCTGATGGGAACTTGTTAGCTCTTTTGTTTATCTTGTTAACTTGGTTATACATAATAATATATTTTTAAATACTTTCTAGCTTTTTAAAAAATGCAAATTACATATTAGACATTAGGAAAAAGCACATATAATTAACATCCTGTCTATCTCTGTCTGGGACTGCACCAAATCATGTAAGAAAGGGCATACAAGAGATGACAGTTGGGAAAGATAATGATATGAGACAAGACAAGAAGGAGAAAAAAATAGAACAAAAGCAAAGAGAGATTAATAAAAGAATTGCGAGCAGAAGGATGGATACCAAATTTTACAGAGGAGAAGAGAGAAGATGCAAACAGAAAATTAGAGAGCATTCAGTATTCGCTTTCAGACAAAAGACTGCATGTGCATGAGAGTGTGTGTGTGTGTGTGTGAGAGAGAGAGAGCCATGACAGTGTCAGACTTCTTTCTAGGGGACATGATCAACCTGCACAGAGGGTAGAGGTGTGTGTGTGTGTGTGTGTGTGTGTGTGTGTGTGTGTGTGTGTGTGTGCTCCCCATGTTTTGCACAATCACACCTCTTGAAGACTGGGGAGAAGGGTGTATGTGTGTTGAATGCTCCCATCAGCACGCTATCTAGCTTTGGAAGGAATTCCCAGGGTGCCTTTTGATCCACCTGCATTAAGAGGTGTGTGTATGTGTGAGAAAGAGAGGATGGGGGGGGGGGGTTGAATGAATGTGTGTGTGTGCATGTGTGTGTATCAGAAGGACAGGCCCTCTCTGGAAACAGATGGTCTTGTTACCATAGTGTGCCGATTATCAGTCTGAATGCTGAATTATGGCAGAGAGAAAATGCCCCTGTGTTGAATTTGTATCTAGTAGTTTGTCCATTAACCAACACCAAGGTTGGTGTTTGTGGAGATTTTATTATGAAAGTAGAAGCAACATTTTTAATCCAAGCAATTGTTGGGACTCAGCTCATTCAAAATGGAGGATGAGACCAAATGGCTCTTTTTGTCTTACTTACAAAGAATAGCCATTGAACTCAGTCTCCCAGCGTCCTTCACCTTTTCACACCGAAGTGTGAAACCTCCAACTCCAGCTGCAATACTTGTAGTAGTACTAACAGAATAGTTTGCTGGTCTTTTTAATGTTGCACAAAAGTGAGTATTACCAACCTCTACACTGCAGAGCTAGAAATCCTTCAACTTTTACTAAGTATTGATGTGGTAATTTTGGTTGTAGTTATTAACATAATTATTAATCAGGGTTCCAAATCAATAATTATTCATAATATTTTTTATATTAATATTTTCTTTTACTAATTTTGATAGCCAATAACACCAAGTTGACCCCAACACAATGTACTAGTAACTACATCTCTGTCTCAGCCAAAAGGTCTGTTAGTGGAGCTTTTGATTATTTTCAACATTTTCCATCCCTTCAATAAAACTTCTAACTTGATTAAACTGTTTTATTAATGGGTCATTCATCAGCTGCTTGGCTACCAGCTGAGTGATGTCCAATATTATTCATACTGCTACTGCTGGTTTACACTTCTGTGCAGGACTGATACAGTCAGGAGCAGCCAGAAATAAGAAGGAAGAAATGTGATGCTACTAAGCACGCCAATCACAGTTGTTGCAGTCTGCATCACTGTGATGTGACACAGCTATAGTAAACTACTGCAGGATTCTATGCAGTAGTATAAACTGGCCTTTATTGGCTAAGATTTTGGGCTGTGTCAGGCCATTAGGTTTTTAGACTTTAAGAGAATATTGTTTAATTTTTTGCATTTCTTGTAGATATATTAGGATCTGTCAGTCACACTCCAGTCAAACTAACAGCAAACCAAAGCAAGAGACTTCCACAGCTATAGTCTGTGAAACAAAACTTCAAATTGTCACCAACCTCTGTACTACAGGTAACTCATAATATTGAGACAAAGCTTGTATCAACATACTGTATTGACTTACTGAGAATAAAACTAAGACTGAAGAGTAATTTACAGCAATGCCAAGTACTTTCACATTTGAAAGACACATATAATAGAGCATTCTGTGCAGAGAAAACATGGATACTTGTTTGAATGCAGCATCTATGCTCAATGCAGATAATAAGATGTTCTTTATAAACCTGACCAGCTTTCACTATCACTCATAATGTCACTGCTGCTTTGCTCCTGCGTGTTACACACCACTGCTGTGTCGATTGATTTCTCCCCCAATCACCCCTGCTCCTCCTGTTGTAGTTTATTACCATACTTGACAAGGCATATCTTGTCTTGTGTATTTTGTGCCTCCCATATCTCAGTGTTATTTGTCTGTTGGGGTCTGTTCTGTACAGCTTTAGGGGTGATTATTATGCCTCCTGCTGGCTTTTCATTGGCACCCTAAGCAGCAGAGCATATTCCACCATATAACAATGTATAACCATTTAAACAATAAATGGTCTTAGGGTATGTTTTCTGTTGCATGCATCATGTTCATTATAGACACTGAACTGAAAAGAAAGGAGAAATAAGGCTTATGTAATCAAGTTTACTCTTTGTTAGATGCCTCATCTGATTAAAAGATAATAGTATTCTATAATGTATAATACCACCAGCTTTATTATGGTTTTGTGGGACTCATGCTGGCTGTATAGCCCTCACAAATCTGACATTTATTACAACTGAAATGACATCACCATGGTGGATTTTGAATATATCATCCCCACACTTTACACTCATAATATGCTGTGGACCAAGCAGCAGTCATGTTCACTGTCATGAGTAGTGTCTAATTGGAGTTTACTTACTTTTTTCCCATACTATTGTAAGGTTGTTTTCTCTCATGAACACTAGCTCTGCCTGGCAACAGCAACATGGAAGAGAAGTTCATTACCACTATTTGAAGCTGCTCAGATCTGTACAATCTATTTAAAAGACTACAGAACTCAGAAATGGTTGTGTCCATCAGTGAGATTTGGTTTAAACTGACAATTATCTGACAACCGCTTGCTATCTACCCTATAAAATATTGCAGCAGTTAAGTCTAACATGATTTGTCAAACCTCAACTACACTACGCAGACACTCTGGCACTGCACACGGCCAATCAGAGTAGAATGACCCTTCAACAAAGTTGCTCACAGCGTGATCGCACGGTTACATGTTGTTAATGACCTGTCAAGGGCATGTTCTACTTTGAGCTGTTTCTCCATGTTTCCACACTTCTCAGGGGGGCATCACATTCATACTTCATCACAGGAGGTCACAGCCACACTGCTCCCCTCTGTATTGCACAGGGTTATACTTTCCTATCCCTGTCAAGGTAAAAACTTTAACCATTCACGTATGCATGGTGATGTGTGTTCACTCACTCTCTCTCTCACACAGACACACACTAAAGCTAATAATAGCCTAACCTTTATGCCGGATCAGTTACTGATGTCTTGGGATATTTCATCATGTTGAGGCAAGGTGAAAGATCTCGTTCTCACGTTTCCGACTTTTCTCCCCTTTTTGCTCCAGTTCTCTCTATATGTCTTTCTCCCTCCCTCTGTCTCCCCCTCCACCCTCCATCCCCTCCAAACTGGCCTTTATCTGTGAACTTTGCTTGACCCTCTTCCACTAATCTTCCATGCTCTTGGGAAGCCGGCGTCAAAATGCAGAGCTTTAATAGAGTCTGGGAGCTAAGGGCTAAAGTCACAAGAAGAGTAAAGGGAATAAGAGATGGCTGCTCATAGCATGGCTAATGCCAGGCTCCGTGAAATGCTCTGCAAGAGCTCTGCCATCTCTCATCAACTTGTCTCAAGGAGAAAAAAAACCTTGTCATTTTCATCACAAGCATACAATTAAATTGATATTATTTTGAGTTAAAGCAATGAGCTCCATAACCTTTTTCAGCCATTCATAGTCTCCTTCAGTGCTGCTCATTACTTTGCTCTGGTTTCTTACTTATTAGTGGATTTCTTTCTCTTATCTTTTTTTCTCCTCATGTCTCTCTTTCCTTAATACAGAACCATGTAGAATTTGTTAAAATAGCCCTGCAAAATGCAAAAAAAGACAACCCATTTACCATGGTTGGCGACTTGTTCATACTCTACTGAGAAATGTTGATCGGCTTGTCATGGCTTTTTGGGTTGCACCTGTGCCAATAAAGTCCATCCCAAACAGAGCCAGCGGACTGGAAGCAACGCAGTTCACACCATGTTTGTATTTTCACGCATCAAAATCAATTTAAACAGAGTACTTTCACACTTGGCTAGGCCCAGAACATTTTCCAGGTTTTGCAGTGGCTGTTTTAAATAATCAGCAGGCTTCCACTGAAACTTCCACAACTTTTCTGCAGACACCTTTCCACCTCAGAGGGAAAAAAAACACATGCAGGGAACACATTTCAGCAGAAAAGTCTATGATCTCTCCTTATCCTTACACTCTTTATGCTTCCTTCTTTCCATCACTTGTTCTCTCTGAGCTGCTTCTTTCATTAGATCACCACTAAGAGAGCTAGAAGGAGGGATGGCTGAGATGGGTGAGAAAGAGAGAGGAAGGGGACATAGAGAGGAGATGGCAACGAAGGAGGGCTACACACAGGGATAAATGATAAATATTTTACCATACATTATTTTAAAAGCTTTTCTCCCACATCTATTGGCATGCTACCTTGGGCATTTCAATCAATGCATTTCAGTTATATTCATCATAAAAACAAATTAATAAATAATAAATACTGTAACTGCACTTATAAGTTTCACAAGGACTGGAAAGGTGCCTTCTTTTACGTTCAATTTTAATGTCAAAATATTACAAGGAAGCAAAAGTCAGTCAATGACAAGAAGTGGAACAAATTAAAGTAGTTTCCTCCTCACAGTCTGCTTTAAAAATATTACTTTTTCTTCTTTGTGAGGAAAAATATTTGTATCTGATTCAGCATCTTTTCACCTTTTGACCTGCCATATTTATCAGAAGAAAACAGACTTGCATCTTTTTGAGAGTGAAAACCCTCATGAAACCCTGTCTTCTTTTTCAGAAGCTCATTTTATTCCATTTTCACCCACTTCATCACATTATGTTTGTCTTGTGCTATTTGTATGTAACCCCTAATATCAGGTTGATGCTGTCCTTTAACTTGAAGTCTCCCCTCAATGGGTCCAGTTAAAAACATAATTTTGAAACGTGTTGGTTTTCAGTGTCTATCATTTGTTGCCTTCTTTTTGCTTTTCACCAATTTTATATGTTGGTCCATCACTGCTTCAGTGTCATTCAGTGCTGCGCTTGTGTTGTACTAAATGTGACACATTTGACCCAGCAAAGAGAACTACAATTCCAAATGCACTACAGGAGGGAACATTTATATGGTTTCTCAATGATTCTGTCCTGTTAATTATCATTTTGTAAGCCATCACTGGTGAGTCCATTCTCTGGAAAGGTCATTTGCTCCTTGCATTACTGAATGTATTGCATTTAACTTTAACTTATTTGGCACACAGTTTTGGTTTGCAAGTTCCTGTGTGGTAAGACAGGTTTCACATCAGCTATTTCAATCAATCTGGGCAAAACAAGCAAATTCAGATTGTTTAAATTAGTGATGATGGGATGCTGCTCTGACTTTACAGTTTAGCCTCCTATAGACTTGCGTTATGTTTTTTTTTTTTTGTTTTTTTTTTTCAGATAAATAGTTTGATCCTCCAATATTACTTATGAAAAAAAGGCCTGAGAAAAGGTTTGCCATAGTAAAAAAATAAAAACACACACACACAGAAATACAGACCCAATAGATAGAACTCTACTTGGTCATAAATCATTGGTCTACATTAATTTTCCAAGTTCTGTTTAAAGCTATGGATTGTGCCCCTGGACACTGGGCAAGTCTAAATGTTAGTGTAATGCTGGTGCACTCCTTTAAACATTCATGCAAATACAATCTGGAAAGCTTTATACAGTCTAATTTGCAGCTGAAAAGCTTTTAATTGTGCATATCAACAAGGTGCTTATGTGCCCCTGTGTACATGTGTATGTACATGTGTGTAATGTCCTGGTGCCTTGCCAGTGACTCAGTCATCAGTATCTTGCCTACGCACACACACCAACAGGCAATATCAAACACACATCCAAATGCATACACATGCACACATGCACCACCACCCAACATCCCAACCCACACTCCTTATTTTACCCCCCCATACACACATTGTTACTCTCATTTACACACATCCTACAAATACACACACACATACACATAACGTCCCATTCAATTTCACACATGTCAGGGGAGACTCCCAACCAGGCAGCCATATTAAACTAGCTCATTATTTATGCAAGGGGAGAGATTGCCAGTCCCCGATTCGCCTCATAAAATGTTAATATATTCATCGGGAAATTGTAGTCTTTTAATCTGCCCTACCAGAAAAACACTTATCTGCCACTACAGCACCATGTTGTACAGTAGCTCTCTCTCTCTCCTTAAGACTCATTCTCCTTTTATATCTCTGTCATTCTTTTCCTCTCACTCCTCTCTCATTCTCAGTCTCTCTTTTTCTCTCCACCCATAGCTGGTAGAGATCATGTATGACAATTGGGATGCTAATTCTGATAATGCTAATTCGTCCTTTTGTTTTTAACCAAAATGTTAAATGCAGTGCAAGATTAGCTAAGCAAGATATTGGATGTCATTGCTCCAGACTATAATTTTCTCTTAAAAGTTTCAGCAGTATTTCAGGAGTGTTTTTGTTACAGTAAAGAAAAGACTGTAGAATTTGGAACATTGTGCCACACTTCAAAATACTGTTAAATACAAGTGATGAACTTCAAACTGAACTGAAGTGAATTGAAGTAAATTGAATTCAGTTTTATTTATATAGCGTCAAATCACAACAGAAGTTATCTTGACGCACTTCATGTATAGCAGGTCTACCTGCGTATTAATGATACTGTATTATATTGTATATCTGTTTATCTTATTATGCAAGTTAATTATTCTAGACAATTTAATTTCAAGTAAAACCATTTTATACTTTAACAAACATACCACTCCCTATTCTTTCCTTTCTTTCCCTATGTCTTTCTCTCCATAGCTGGTAGACAAAAAAATATCTCCACTTCTCCTTTTTTATATTAAAAAAAAAAAAAAAACAACAAAAAAAAAACATTTCTATCACCTAAAATGAAGCAGTGCTAGCTAGCTGAAAATTACCTTGGTTGCTAAGCAACGGCAGCATCCGTGCAAAGCCCTGACATTTCCCAAGCCAAACTAATATCCCATAATAACCTCAAATAAGCCCTTTACTGGTGTGCATGTGTGTGTGCATGTGTGCTTCTCTGTGTTATACATTTGTGTCTGAACATTTATGTGCATCTGTGCATTATGCATGTTGTGGACATAGCTGTCTATCTGCCTGTATGTCTGTCTTGTTTTGGCTGATAACAGACAGTGGATTACCATGAGGCAGTCATTCCAAACTGCAATTAGAAGGGATACAAGCCGGGACCTAAGAACAACAAATGCGCATAAAATTATATACTGCTAAAGTACATTTTATGAGTCCTTGGTTTTCTCATTATCAATGTTTTAATGTACTTAGAAGGTCATTGTTGCTTTTCAAAAGTGAAAAAAACCTCATTGATGATACCTTATTGGTAGAACACAGCTAAATAACAACCTTGTTTATACTTGTTTATATCCACTTTATATGTTAGTTTGCAGCATGGTGCAGGACAGACAGAGACAACTAAACCTATCAGCAACAGTAACACTGACTTTTGTGTCAACTGATCTGAGAGATGCTAATATGGGACTGAGCATGAAGACATCCTGATACCAACGTGGGCGGGCCATCAGTATCCGCAGCCCTGCAGTCTTGCTGAGATTTATCACAAAGTGTTGAGTGCAGTGACAAGTTGTTGCATGTGTGCCATTTGCAGGATGATAGCTGGTGCTAGTGCCATCCACTCCACAGAGTGATGTGGTGAAATGAACTTTAGGATAAAGGTTATTTCAAATTCCCTTGAGATATTAGAAAATGTAAAAGGTAAATGAAATAATTTTACCTTTCCCCTTATAGCCACTACATCAGTGCCCTTGAATAGCCATGTTAAAGTATGGCTAGAAGCAGGCTGATGGTGAAAAAAATCCTCTGATAGAACCTGGTAGCTCCCAAATATTTGTAATGTGCATAACACAAATAAAAATTAAACATGGACACAGTTATTGTTACTGTAGCAATTCTCTTTAAATATATGTAATGTGTGTGCCCTATTTTTACTTTAATTCAGCCACACAGGTCAAAGTCTTTAAAGATGTGTATGTGGAAGCCTGGCATTCAAAAGCTTTCTGAAAAGCATTAAGTGATCAAATTAATCATAATATCAATCAAATAACGCCTGTTCCATCTTTCCTGCAGAAATAAAGGAACCTCACGAATAGGTCAAAAACATGTTAGGGGTTTACAGGAAAACCTTTATTCCTTCATAAACTCCTTCACACACACACACACACACACACACACACACACACACACATATATATATATATATAGTCGTGGGTGCTGCTGTATGAGTTCATACTTGCAGAGCTTTGATCTCATTAGAAAATGCACCTGTGCTCTAAAGCCTGTCTCTGAAGAATTGCAGAAGGCTTAAAACTGCCAAACACAAGCTTGTGATTGCAGTCTTTGAATTAGAAACACAAACTTTCTTGAGAGAAGGTATCTGACTAAACATGTTCTAGTTACACAGCCATGTTCAGCTGGCCTTGATAATATGTCCCTCACCTTTTAATCACAGGAAATGTATTTTGTTTCTCCTGAAATACACAAGAAAATACAAGTTTTACAAAGCAGTACTGAAAATTTAAGACAACCAACAGCTAGTAAGACCAGTTTCATTGTAACAGAGGCACTGCGAAGTAGTACTAAATCTTTCCTTACAGAGCCACACCACCTTACTTTCACCTGTAGTTAAAGCTACAGGTTTCGAATGAAACCACATTTAACTGTGAGTGCTTTCAAAACTTGTACACCTTAATGTTTGCCCTCTATTGACAAAGGCTCAAAAAATTATTAAATTAGTGTATTATATTCAATGTATCTCAAAGTCAGTTTGTGTGAATCAGTGGGAAATTTCCTTGAAGGAAATCAATGTTTTAACAAATCTTAACTTCTTAAAATTACCTTCCGCTTGCTACCTTGCCACTGAAAGCCTCAGAGTACAAAACAAAACTGTGCTGGAAAATGTCAGCCTCCCTTTGCCAATACTTTTGATACAAGTGTTTTCAAGGAGGCGACAACAACATCAAGCCAACAAAAATTATTTGTATTGTACAGGTGAGGGACTTTTTTCTGCCTTTCCTTTTCAAGTCAAACCATGTGCAACTCACATCAAAATAAACTTATAAAAACACTCTGGCTTTCACAGAAGTTGCACAACTTCAGTCTAAACTTTCCTCAAAGAAACAACGTTGGCCCTGACTGCATATAACAGCCTGACCTTCTGTACTTTCCAAATATCAAAAGACTCATTTCAACACCCATTCATTCTCTTTCACACATTAATATAACACATTCCCTGGTACAATAGGCCAACATACAAACACACGCAGATGGCAGATGCTGGGACCAATCCAATGTGTGTGTGAGTGTGTGTGTGTTTGTGTGCATGAGTGTGTGACTGTGGCTGTAGGAGGTTGACAGGCAGTGTGTCTGTGATTGTATGTCCAGTCCAATTCTGTCTACGCCTGCCTGTGGTAGGAGGCTTAATAGGCAAGTGAGTACATAAAAAGAATATGCATTGCGGTGTGGGACTTTATGAGTCCATTGGAGTGAGTGAGTGTGTGTGTGTGTGTGTATGTGTGTGGTTTGACAGGGTAAGACATGCAAACATGTGTATTTATGTGTTTCAGCATGTGTGCAAAGGCAGACACAGATACATACACAGGCTTTACTCAGTTACTCAGTATTTCTGGCACGCTGATAAAGCTCTTGAAGCCATGAGAGTGAATAATATCCAAGACTGGGGAGGCCTGCTTAGATTCTCCAGCCAGCCCTCTCTGGTTTGATAAGATTGTGTTACCCACCACCTTGCACTGCCTCAGACTTCAAACAGTTACATATTGCCCTGGAAATTGTCGCAGGGAGCGCGTCAGGCAGATAAATTCATTTCTGATCATACATCTAGCTCAATTTATTTATAGTACCGCCAGCCAGCCAGGCAGGAAGCGAGGATGAAGGAGGGTAGGAGGGACAGCTGGAGCGAAATAAGAGAGGTGGAGAGATGGAGAGTGAGATGTATGAGGGAAAGAGGGGTAGTTTTACTCATGAAAGCCCTAAGCTCCCCTCCTCTCCTTTCAAATCCTAGTTTTCCCCCTGGTCATCCCACACTCTCACGCCCCTTCTTCATCTGAAGTCACGGCTGAGTGCATTGTGTAGACAGGAAAACTAAGGCCACAGCAATGTGCAAAAGAACAGGATATTTAACGTGTTTTTGAATCTGCATCTTAAGTGTTAAATCCACATGCTAACACCTTAGGTAAAAAAAAAAAAAAAAAGAGAGAGAAGAAAAAAAACATTTCTAAAGTTTCTTTCATAGTTAAATACCATTTGGCACAGCTGATTTTTTTTTTTTTTTTTTTTGCCTCATAAGCCAGCTGAGTCTCGCAGGTTGATCACTCTGCTCAACACATCTGGCCTCGCTCTCCCAGTAGAGGCCTTTTATAGGAGAAGAAGATTATGTTGCTCTTTTGTTACCAGATTCTGCCAGCTCTGTTAGTGGTGAAAAAAGGCAGAGGGAGAGGCCTAGATCTTTGTCTCAACTGGCTGCACTCAAGGAAAATCAAATCTTGTAACGTGCAAAACAGCAAGATGGATGGATGGATGGAGTTCAGTAAGTGATATAACATTGCTAGTTGGTCAGTTAAGTCTGGCGAGCATGTCTGTATCATGTTAAGTGTTATAATTTCCTTGAACATGTAAGTAACAGCAGGCAGCAACACTCTTCAGTGAAATCAAGACTCAGACAGCTTTTCAAGAGCTATCAACACACACACACACATACACATATACACCACTTTTCTGGTTTATAGGTACACACCATCTTTCCTTATTCCATGGCAACATTTACTGAACAAATGGCCCAACACCCCATCATTACTTTATGTAAAAAGTAGTTTTAGTATTACTATGCAAGCATCTACATGAAATAAGAAACAACATTTTATTTCAGCCTCTACCACCACTGAGCCCTTTTTTTAGAGTGTAGGCATCCAAGCACTTTTTCATTTAAACACTGATTTTTCCTGGTAAATTTTATTTTTACAGCATTTGAAGAAAAAGAATGTCATCTTCTCTGCTCCATCATGTTTAACAAGGTCACAGTATCAGCAAGAGAGGAAACAGGCTTCCATTATGAGAAAAAAAAGTCACTGACAGCATGTCATACAGCTGTGTATGTGTGTGTGTAGGAGTGAGACACCTCATCAGGTGGTTTCACGTAGCTGTGGTGTTCTCACCGTGCTCTGCACTGACACCCCTGCTAACTTCCTGCCTCTAAGTATTTTTAGGCTTGATGTCTCACCTCTGCTGTCTCAATCACGTACCCACACATGACAGTCTCTTACACTTAAACAAAAACAACACCTTTTCTACCTCTACAAGCTTCTCAAACCACTCAATTACATAGACACTAATTGTTCCTGTCTTTGAAATTCTTGGCATGACCACTGAAAAAGCCTTTTTTCATACAGAAAGCCCTGCACTCTTCTCTTTCTGTCTCTCCATAGCCAATGCGTGATGACATTTTTACGATCATTATTCTTCCACCTCCAGGCTGACTTCAGAGCTAATCAGCAAGGGGACAGTAGTTGAGCAAGAAATTGCGTGCACTGTGTGTGAGTTTATGTACTGCGAGTGAGAAGAAAAAGATAACATTACATGCCTTTACCCTGAGTTAAAATCCAGCTTGTTGAGTTGTGTCCTTTAAACTTCATAGTGATTCTTTAGAACCACTATAAAGGGAAAGGTTTATTAAAATGGGACTGTGGGACTGAGTATGTGAAATGCAGATGTTTTTCTTGAGTCCTGAAAAGCAGGCAAGTCTATCTTTGCAGCTTTCATATTTGTGCAGGAATCAAATTTAGACACTTAGATAAAATGTGGCACTTTATTACCGTAATCCCTTTTGGGAGAACAGAGGTCAAGAACAGAAAAATAAGATATTAATTATTCATTTTTGTTAACAAATACTGTGACCAAAGACAATAGAAGGGGGAACCAAATGATCACTAACTTGCATGTCTTGTCAGGTAGAGTTTAAAACAGACGTGCAGTCAGATTATGAGTACCAACTCTCTACCAAGGCAAATGGCCTAAAACAGGAGTGATGAATCACTGCTTGTTTCAGATCTGCAGTGGAGACAGTGCTTCCAGTTGTAGAGCCACAGAGAGAGAATGAGTAGAGAGCGCGCATCACACTGACAGCTTCCATGACAGACCGTGACAGTGTCTGTGCATTACAGCTGCAATCTCTCACTTTCTCAGAGGCGATGGCACCTTGACCTTTTCAACACTGGATGTTCTCACAGCAGTGCAGGTGACAGTACAAGTCAGGTGACAAGTCAGGCACATGGCACACTATATAGGTCTAATGAAGGAATTAATGAATCCTTTATTAAGGCGAGCTACAGTACTACAGTACTAACAGCAAGTGAAAAGACAGACAATGAGCATGTGCTGAGAGAAAGGGTTGCTGTTTCTAATGAACTGTTTTGGCTTTGTTGATGAACTAGAGTACACTATTAATGGATGAATGCAGTTAACATACACAGCAGGGATGTTGGTTTCATGCTGTTGCCCTATTAGTGTGGTAGCCTAGTTTGAAGACTGTGTAAAAAGACTCAAAAGATAGAAATAGATGTATGAAATTATCTACAAAACACCCAGAAATCACACATCACTACGATGTCTACAAAATTGTTGTTTTGATAATAAAAGAAAATAGGTAGAAGTTGTTTTTTTTTTTTTATCTGTGACTGCATTGACATCCAAGCACGTATCATGTTGTTGTTATGTGCATGTTATTCAAATTTGGCTGACACTGCACAGAAACTGTGAGGAAGCTGTGTTTCCAAAACAGTAAAAAAATGAAACAATCTACAAAAAGTAGCCTCTAAGCCTCTCAAATGACATTACTAAAGCAATAAAATGTAACTCTGCTGAGCAACAGCGGCCTCTGCAGCCACAAGCGGCAGTTAATTCTGTAAGGCTATGGGTCTGAGTGGTTAAGTGGTTCTCATGTACAGAAAACAAAGCAATCAGTCACTTGACCAGAGCTCTGACTGTGTAGTCCCACTCACTGAACTGAAACACTGCTGAATGATATATATTCCTCATGTTCTCCAGATTCCGAGCCAGAAGTGTTATCACTGTGACAAACACACCAAACCCCCACTTCCTCACTAGATATTGGAGATGAACATTGATTTTTTTAAGACTTCTAAATCTTTTTAACTAATTTATATATTGGCATTACTCTTGCACTTCATGGTCCTGATATTGCAAAAACAGGCATTCAGAGCATGGAGTAGTAATGACAGAGGCACAATTCTCCCTATTACAAGTGAAGAGATGTTATTTTAAGGTAGAATAGTTACATAATTTATAAACGTAAGAAAAAGACTGTCAAGTGCTTTACACCTGGCTAGATGGTGGTACTATGTGAACCAAATTCAAATTTGTTATGTAGTAATCAAAATATCCTGCTCATTAACAGGATTATGAATAAATGATGCTTATCATTTCTGGAAACAAAATAGTCCATACCTCTCATATCTGTCATTGAAAATATAATTGCACAATTTGAAGGTGACTCACAGATTCTAACTCCCTGTTTTTTTTTTGTTTGTTTGTTTTTTTTTCCTTTTTCTTTCCCTCTCACAGAGCTCAGTTTGCTGATGTTCTTTTCTGTAAATGGCCATTTGATTTATAACCTTTAGACTTTTAAGAGATTTAAGCCCTTAACCCTTACATGGTACAAGTAATTTGTGCAGGCCCCTTGGTGCAAATAATCAAATCTACAGTTAACTTCACCATCACATCGACAGACATGTAGTTTATCCTCAGCATTAAGGTGTCATACCACGCAAACAATACATGCGCACGTGTCATGAGTTTGTCACATGCCATCCTGTCTCTTCCCTCTGGTGTTCTCCCTGTCACCTTCCAGTACACACTGTCTATTTAAGTGGCATACGTCCATAGATGAGCAACAGAATAAGTGTGTACATGTTAAAAAGAGATGGACAGGGTGTAGTGTGACAGAGTGGAAGGGGGTGGACGTGGTTAGAGGGGGTGAGGGAGGCCTGCAGAGGTTGTTAATCAGTCAGTGTCAGCGGGAGATATGGGGGCTGGGAAGCAGGTAATGAGCGCATATGAGGGACAGCATTAGCATTGTGAGTGGATGAGGAGAGGGGCAGATGTAAAGAGACAGTGCATAAGTGTATTGCATCTGTTTGTATGTGATGTGGGTGTGTTGTATTATCACGGTTTAACATGTAACAACACTCTCCTCTGCCTCGTCCTCTTTCGCTTCTGACTAAAATTGACTTTACATAGTCTCAGCTATGACCTGTACATGTATCCCTCTCACATTGAAAAAAAAACATTCATCCACCAATTCAACCCATGTCAGTGTCCTTTAGGGTCCTTTCATTCCTTTTCCTGTACTTGTCCTTTGTACCTCTTTTACTTGTTACTCCCTGAACTCAGTTCTTGCACTGCCCTGCCATTGCTTTCCTGGCTGCCAATACCAATTTGTCCGCCCTTTTCTTTCCCTTCTTTCTCACACTCCTTGTTACTCATTCCTTCCATCCCCGTTCATCTCTCTTCCTTCCTTCCTTCTCCAACTACCTCTAGCTCCCGCCCTGACCTTCTGTTACCTCCTTCATCTCTCTCGTCTTTCCTTCATTTCATTTCTCATCCTCCTTGTTGAAAAAGAGAGAAAGAAAAGACAAAATGCAGCAGTTATAAATAAACCAGAATTCATTCATTCAATCCTTTCCTCCCCCTAAGTCTTCCATAACCCTTTCCTCCTACTTTTCATCCTACACCCTTCTCATTCAGGAAAGATTTGATAAAAGAGCTACTGGATCATGGATCTTATGGATATGAGATGCAGCTTTTAATCACACTGATGTTAAAGAGATTATCTGCAGAAAGAGGTGTCTATCTATCCACGTGTTATCTAATACTATCCCTCTTAGCATGCTGATACCGAACAAAAGGATTTGATTAATATGGGAGCTGACATCCATACACTAAGAATCCTGATTCTGGAACAAACAGAGGGCATTTGCATACATACTGTAGGTCATCCTGGAGAAGGAAAAGGCAAAGGGAGACAAGAAAAGTGGAGAAAGAAGAAGAGTGGGAGACAGGTGGAGTGAAAAGGCAAAGGAGAGATTTGAAAAATAAGTGTTAAGTGCTATTTAAGTGGTATTTCTTGTTCTTAAACCTCCACTTCCACCTCAGAAATGTCAGCTATTAGCTTCTTTGCCTAAAAATGAAGTATTATGACACATCATCTTATATACTTAAGCAGTGAGCAATCATAACCTGAGAATGGTTTTACTAGCTCTGGAGCTCCAAGTATTTTGAAAGTAAGCAAATCAGATAAAACATATTCTGTACAGTATTCATTCAAAGTATCTTTTTCTGCCTTAATTATAACCCTTGTGATGTGATATATCACACAGCACTTATTCCGAATGAAACAATGACATAGTACATCAAAATGAAGAGAAGAGGAGAGGAGAGAAGAGGAGAAGAGAGAATTTGTCCATAATAAACCTTACATTATTAATAACAGCATCATTATGGCTGCTTAACAATGCAGTGTCCATAAAAGGGCCAGAGTCATTACTGTCTGAGTGCTGGCTCAAACATAGTACATTGTTAGGCACCCTACAGTACAGCTCACACCATCACAGAAATGCTCTTACTGCTTCAGGCAACTGTGTGTTCACCCTGTAACAGAATCCATGTTTTATTGTTGTCAGCAATTTGTAAAAGTGAGCGGTGAGAAATTATCGTCTTGATTATTACTAATTAGTGTATATGATACTAAAATGAATAGATATATAGGATTAAGATACAGTTTCGTGAGATGGAGATAGAGGTTCAACATCTCACTTATAGAATTACAGAAAGTTGTTTTACACAAGGCCTGCAGCAATAATCGAGAACGTCAGTGGAAAACAGTTATTCCGTGTGAGACATTATGGTGTAAAGGCAGAGAGAATATGAAAGGAAAAAGACAGAATGTGGCACTTTAATCACTCACTCATTCCTCTCTCTCATTCCCCCTCTCTCTTTCTCCTTTTCTGTGCCTTCGGAGACGCTTTAGTCACTATAATCCGCTGAGCGTTGCTTTAATCACATCTTCGTGGGTCTCCACTTTTTAATTAAGGCCCGTGTTTCAGCTCATTTCACTGCGCATATTTAGCGAGCCGGTGGGACGCCGAAGCATTCATCAGACAGATAGTCTGACAGAATAGCATCAGGCCGCTCCTGAGCACAGATTTTAAAGGCACTGATTGGGTTTTGAACCAAGGGCAGATGAAGGCACGCACAAATGATTATAGACACAAAAAGATCACTGCATATACTTGTATTTGAAATATATTTCCACTGAATACATAATGTTTTCCCTCTCATTCTTACATACACAATGCATTGACATCAGGAGCAAAGGGCACCTCTCCCACTTGGCTCTTTTAAACAACAATTAAACATTCTCTCCAAATAACATTTTCTGTGGATAACATAACATACCGCACCACTGCTGTTACCATAATTGCTTTTTTGCCCCTGACTTCAAATTGTTTGTTAAGTGTGTCCTAAATAAAATGTTATTACTTTAATTACTGCCTGCTGAATTTCAAATTAAATATGGTCCATATGAGTCTCTTTCCCCCACACACAGAGCAGTGGCACTGAAAGCTGAACCGGCAAAGGGCAGACTGACACTCACAAAAGCACATGGATGTGTCTCTGCAAGCAAATGCATGCACAAACATGATCTCAGACTTTTTCCTATTAACATAAACCCAGAATTCTATGTTGCTCTCTTTCTTCCCCCTACTCAAACTCCCCTTTTAGTCTCTTTATTTCTGTGTACCTCACTCACTCTCTCTCTCTCTCACACACACACACACACACACACACACCTCCACCCATTGCTCCACAGTGATCATCACACAGTCTTCCATTAACTTCGCAGCAAGCGGTTTTCCATCTCCCTCAGATTGCTCTTGTTTGTCATCCTAAGCTCTGCCTTCAATCATGTTTGCCCACGCCTTTACAGCACATTGCCCGTTTAATTGGATTGAGAACCCCGTTTTGAATGTGTAAGAGCAGGAGCTGCATAATAATCAGAAATATTCAAATGAAGGACAGTGCTGTTAATTGACATTTCTGGATGTGTAGGACAGGACAGAAAGTCATATTTTATGGATGGTTAACAATGTTGGCTTTTAAAAGAGGTTTGTTACAGAGCGAAACTGGATGAAAACACATGTAATCAGAATTTTCTCTTAATCTTTAATGGAATCTACTCCAGACCTTGTGTAGTCATATCTCTTATCACTGTATCATCAAATTATAAACATTATTATACGGCTTAATGAAAATCTCCTTTTATACACAGTTTTAAAAGGGCATTTCATTTTCAACATTTTGTGAGAGAACAGAAGTGTTTTTACTCCTTTACCTTTCAGCACCACACAGGCAGTCTGGATACATACCTTATGCTGAGCCAACATGTGTCCCTATTAACACATCTTTAACACTTTAAAATGCATCATGAGATGAGATGAAACATTATTGATCACAGTCAACAAATCACATCATTGGTGCAGAAGCTGAGACTGAACACGACAAGGGGAAAACAGATACAGGAACAAAAATAGACAAATAAATAGACGAACTTAAAGAGGAAGAATAAGGGAAAAGCATGTGGTTACTTAAATAGGAGGAATTAAGTTTAAAGAAACACTTGTGTTGACCTTAATCTACACACAAGAATATGCTGAAAATAGCTTGTGCGTTATAAAGAGAAGAAAAAGCATCAATCTGAAACAGAGTTTACACCAGCCCTTCCCGTTTTGTCCAGTCTGGGTTTAAATTGTTCTGTTAATGGCTGAATGTCAATTATTGATCGTCTTGGTGAAGGCTGAACATTGACGTCCCTTAGGTCAGCCACATGTTGGAGTTGGTGGGTTTAAGGTCAGGTCTACAGAGTCAGAGTTCACACCTTAGTGACAAGAGACTACGCTTTGCTGAATAATGAAAGAGAACTGTCACTGTAATCACTGGAGGAGAACTAAACTGATCTCACCAAATGCCCAAAGGGTAATGGGCTGTATCAAGGAAAATAGTCCCATTATTTGGAGAGTAAGTAGATCAGATGGATGGATGGAGGGAATGCATGGATAGATAGGCAGATGGATGTATAGAGGGCTGATGCAATCTTTTTCCGCATTTTTTGATGTTACAGTCAATTGACTGACAGCAACAAAGGCAGTACGTTTGTTTCAACCCCACCCAGAGTCAGGATCACAAGGAGGTGATGCCTGAGAAGTGGAAGGAGCTGCAATGCTTGGATTCTTCCCATGTGTTTTGAGATCAAACACCTTTTAGTGGTGATTAGAGCTTCAGGTTGTAACAAGACCACATACGCAGACCTTCAGGGAGAGATGTATATCTGTACGAACACCTGCTGTCTGTTGCTGTAATTAAAGAATATTAAATGTGCCTTATGGTCTATTATTTTATCCAATAGTCTTCCTGAACCATACATACTATAAGAACCTTATTAACAGAGAAGGAAGACAGCTGGAGTGAGGAAAGCCTGGAAACAGATAAAGGAAAAACCACAGCGAGGAGCAGGGATGGCAAGAGCTCAAATGGAGAGAGAATATAGACAGCATAAAGCAGTGACTTATAACAAAGTGACAGAGTTCAAAGCAAGGCCGAGTTCTCTTGTCTCCTCATTGCGTTTGTCATGCACACACACACGCAGACACACACACACACACACACACAATGGCTGACAGAGAAAAGGGTGATTCCATTTCTCTGAGCTGACATAAAGATCAGTGTTTCATGGCCCAGGCAGCCTACTGAGCGCGTTCACTGTCGACTCCGATACTTCCCGACACTTCTGCCTCAGGGACAAGAGGACCCTGTCTCTCTTGCTCTCTCACACACTCATAGACAGAAACCACAAAGAGCATGACAAAAAAGCCATTCTTGTCGGTATGTACTGTATACTGTGCTGCAATCTACCTTTGTGCATGCAGCTGTGTGTGTGTGTGTGTGTGTGTGTGTGTGTGTGTGTGAATGCGTACACTTCCGAACTTATGCCCACGCATGTGTGTGTTCATCTATGCTTGGGTGCATGAGTGTGTACGACACTGCCCTTCTGCCTCATCGGCAAATGCCAGCAAGGACCAATGTGTCAGAGCTATGTGCAAATGCCAGTCATGATAAGGGAGAAGGGCAATTACCACTAAAAGGCTTTGGAGTTAGACAGCTCATTGGCTTTTAAAAAATGATTTGGAATGCTCCCACAGCCTTCTACAGTCTGGAAAAAAAATACAGAAACAAATAAAAAGTCAACCCTGTTGTGACCATTGAGTGAAAGAGACACCACTTGTTAGGTGGAGAAGCGGAATTCAAGCACCCAAAATTGCAGTCATTCACCACACTGAGGGCCCTTGAGCAGGACACTGGCTCTCTACTGGTTTCAGGGTCACTCTTCTGTAGGTAAGCTTTATAATAATAACCATCAGCTACACTGAGAAACAGTAGGAAAATAAGGTTTATTGGAGCTGTGCATGTACATGCTTACATCTATTCATCTCATCTCATCTATATTTAGGTATTAGAAAGGCTCAAAAGCCTTTCATTGACTCCAAGATGCTTCCAAATTAAATCCAGTTTTATAAAAGATTTGCTTTCATTTGTAAACATTTAAGATCAAATTTCACCACTGGGAAATGGGACTGGACCTTGGACTTCTAACTAATGCAAATCTGTTTCCAGTGGGAGTTTTCTGTGAGGTTTGATCTCAATATAAAAAGCGCAACATTCAGTGCATGGTCACCACTTTTGCTCTTAAAAGATATTTATGCTTAAAAGGTCTCAGCAGCGTCTATTATGAAACAAATAAAACTGTCCTTGTTTGCATAAGTGGTGCATCAGTGCTATGAAGTGCAACAACACTAAAAAGAATCTGGAGGACCTGTATGCACAAAGTGCTTCTACAGTGGTCATAAATGAAGCGTATTTACAAATTCTTAACTTGATGCTTACCTTTGAATTGTTTGTATAGTTTATTCATGAACATATGTGTTGCTTCCAGACTTGTAACAGGAATATATGTCATTCTGTTTGAAATATCTCAGATTAATAACTTAACATATGAGGTGCTTTTAGGCATGTAATGGTGAGTAATATTTTGTTCATTGATGTCTTCTTGAACAAAAGAACATATGCATTGCTTCTGGAGCAATTTAAATGAGTTTTTTTTTCTTTTTTTTTGAATACACAGTTCATACAATAAGTTTATATGATAAGTTTACATAAACATCTTTAAGGCTTGCTGTAGAATACTGTAGCATTTTGCACATTATATAAATGTGCACTCAAATATATATCTGTGTCCACAAATATCTGCATCCACCTGCATGTGTGTAAAAGTGTCTTCATGTCTATGCCTTTATCTGTGTGTGTGTGTGTGTGTGTGTGTGTGTGTGTGTGTTTATGGACACCCACAAAATGTGGATACACACATCAAATAGGATTGGGGTCACCAGTGTAATGAGCTTTGTTGTCCCCGCATGGTCAGTGGGTATCCTATTGGTTAAGAGCTGAACAGACGGGAACACACAAACACACACACATACCCAGGTCCCCCTGGAGCAGTGTACATATAGGCGACATGTTGGCACTGATGAGGGCAGACAGCTCGCCCCCTACACATAGACAGGCCCAGACAGGATGGCATGGTGCCAGCAGCAGCTACGAGGTCTGTGTGTACTCATGTGTGGTTGTGTGTGTGTATGCATGTGGGTGGGTGTGCGTGTTAGGTCTGCCCGCCTCAAGTGTCCTGCTGGGAGTTAGGCTCCATGTTATAAACAAACAGGCAAGAGCAAATAGGAGATGAGAGAAATGGAAAGAGAGTAGAAAATGAGAAATAACTATCCATCTCTGGTCTATATCTGTCAATCCATCTATCTATTTTTCTTTTCATCTACAACATAAACAAGTGCAAAAAATACAAATTAGAGATCATGAAGGATGAACCTTTTGCTGTTTTACTTGATGTCAGGTCAAGTCACAAGTCAAGCACTTTCTCCATGCCATATGCCTTATGATTCAGAAAAGGTCTTTTTGTGTGTGCGTGTGTGTTTGTGTGCGTGTGCGTGAGTATGACAGTCTCCCATATCCCACACCTCCAAAGGTGTAAATGAGACTCAAGCGGCAGAGGCATACGTCTAACTAAGACAGAGCGAAAGAGCAAACAAGGGATAGGACTGACAGTCTGTCCCTTTAAAGCTCTTTTCTCTCACGTACACATTTACCCCCCACACACACACACACACAAACCCCTACATACTGTGAACCACACAGACCCCCTGTTGTTCACGGCACTAGCTAGTTATGCTAATGTCTCTCCTCACTAAGACTGTCAAGGCGTAGAACAGGATTAGCATAAAGTTGATTTCAAAGCACGTACACACACACAGGCATCTGGGCTATTTAAAATAATCACTCTTCAGACTCTATGAGTAATCAGCGTAGGGTGTCAGGCCGTAAAAGAAAAGAACATATATGATGTGTATGTAAAAGCACTGTCTACAATCATGACATTATGAGCCTAACTTAATCTGCACAACAGCATAATTTGCAATTTTCCTGAAATAGGGGTCTGAGGCCAGAGGTGCTCATATTGGATTAGAACAAAAAACATCTCCCTGAAGAATTTACATATTACAGTTGAAGTTTACATGTACAAAAGTTACAGAAGAACAATTTGAGTTTACTATGGAGATAGGACATAAACTTTATGAATGTCGTTTAATTAATTGTTTCTGAAGAAGCAATCATACTGTAAAATGTAAACAAGCAACTTTTTTACACCGTGTGTGTTGGTGATTGTTTTTATTTACTTTCTAACTACTTCTTTCAGATTTTATTCACTTACATTTGCAGTTGAAGTATGTATTTGGCCCTTGACCAAAGCCACCAACTTTGCTATTTATTACTTCCATACTACACCAGCCACCAGGATGTATTATCATAACAATGTAACATCTTCTCTCTCATTCCTTTTCTATCTCCTTAATTAATATCAGTGAAGATTCACTGAGGTAGAGTTTTGATCAGAAAGCATGTCACCAAAACTGATGCAGACAACACTGATTATTGAAGTAAATAATACATACAATGAATACATGAAAAATTAGTGATAAAGAACACATGGAATTAAAAAACACATTTTTGATGAGACTCAGAAATATTCAGAATCAAAAGAAAAGAAAGAAAGTTATGTATACTACAGTATACAGTATATTAACTCTAATACTTTACTGTAGAAGGCAAATACACTGGCGCTGTGTATTGCATAAAAGTGAAATCTCCCTTACAGAATTTTACATAATTGAAAATGTACATAGTGCTTCACTTGAAATCACATTAGTACCACAACACAAAAGTCTGTGGTGAGGAATGATCACATAGTATGTTAAAAGCCACAAGTCCATTAACTATAGACACAAATACTCTCATTAACAGAAGTGTGTACACATGCACATGGTCACACGCACACACAAAGTGGTCACGCTGCTGTCAGTTCTAGCACACCATTGTGGGTTTCATCAGATGTTTCACTTATTTTTTTCTCTTCCTATGTTTTCACTTTCAGAGCATCTATGGGAAATGACAGATGGATGAGAGGAGGGGAGAGCAGCAGAGGGAGGGAGGGAGGGAGGGCGGAAAAGTGAACCAAGGGTGTTTTCCTCTTTCTCTTTTTTCCCTTTCTTTTTGTGATTCTAAACTGAATCTAAATTCTCTGCTGCCATATGCCCATAAATCCACTGAGCAATACCAGAGGCAAACACTGAATGAGACGTAATATTAAGTAAATTCAAAGAGCATTTGCAGAGACCTTAGCACTATACCAGCAGTGTTACTTTTCCTGCAGAGCTGGAAAATAGCTTTTGTGAAGTGCTGCAGCAGGCAGAAGAGAATTAATGGGAGAGATTAAACTTTGTGTATGGCCTCACTCATAACTGTCAAGGTGAATATAGGAAGTATAAAAAAAGAGCAAGGCCTTTAGATGTTGCAATAAATGAGCTATATAATGGAATAAAGTGATGCTTTCAGTAGATACATACTGTAGCAGCTTTAATCAAAACAAGATTCCCTGGGATCCAAGGGAGGTTTTTTTGTTATCATATTGAATGGTATCATTTTACTGGTTCACTTTGAGGCCTGTATTCATTTATGGGATATGTCATATATGGGACTACAGGGAAATCATCTAAAGTAAAGGTGTTCTGCAGTCCAGTTAGCAAAACTACTTCACTACATAAGCAGTTGATCCAAGGGACAATGCTATGACACTATGCAAGATAAGAAGTCATCTGTTTTCACTGGAAATTGCAAATAGTATATTTCACTTTAAAAAGAGGCCAACATGTATGATAATGGAAAACGCTAATGTACACTTTAATGCTAACAGATAAAGATTCAGTTATTCACTTCATTGCTGTGTCGTTAATGGAACAAAGTGATTTAATTTGTGATTATGTCCCTGTTGCTTGCTTGTTGCAAATTGCTTTGCATGTAAATAACGCTGTCCATCTAAAAGTTTGTAATCAAGCTCATCTCAGGCACTGAACAGATTTGTCTACTGTATGTGTAATATAGAGCAGTCTCAAAACCACAATTGTATATTTAGGAACTTCCAGAGTTCAAATTGTCATTGAAACAAATAATATATATTTATTCTTAATATTGTCAATGCCTTTGAGCCATCTTTGACTTCTCTCTTTTGCCCAAGCCTGCAGCAAAACACTTCACTGAGAAAAACATTTTATATTCAATGATATGCGCCTCCTTCGGACAAATATAAATGCAGGAGTTTTCAAAGCTGTTTCCACATTTGTGGAAATGCAGAAATAACATGAAATACACAGACTTTTAAAAAAATGTGAATTTTATAAGGAAGGTTTTTCAAATCAACTGTAGCAAGTAGGGAGATGCCCCAAAGGCCTCGCCTTGATCGAGAGTGGAGGTATATGCACAGAAGTGGCATTTTGATCCTCTCTCTCTTGCATGCATGCGTGCGCACACATGCGCACGCGCACACACACACACACACACACACACACACACAGTCAGACAGTGATATGGGGGGTTCTTACAGATGTGATTGGGGATCATTTGTGTGCATGTGGTGAATGAGCCCCCATGCCCCATAGACACACTCACTCTCTCTCTCTCTCTCTCTCTCTCTCTCACACACACACACACACACACACACAAACACACACACATAAACACACTGCCTGGGCCCTGCATGTCTGCCACGGGTGTCAGTACATCTAAAAGGTCTCAACATAAATGGGATTAATGCAGTCTCTCTCCCATCGGCAATCATTAAGCATTCTGTTTAAAGCGCAAACACACTCAAAATAAACGCACTTCCACTCTCCCCTGCTGCAGTAAATTATTCAAAGAAGAAAAAAAAAATTAAAGGAAAGAGAAAAAGAGAGAGAATTGAGATGGGGGGTGGTGATGCTGGTGCAATTGACTCCTCTGAGGGGAGGAGGTGCATTGGATAGGAGAGTCAGATACATAAGAATGCAAAGGGGAAGAGGGAGAACATAAAAGAATTGTTTTAGAGCTGAGAATCCTAAAATGCGAGCGGCTTTGTCACTCAGGAGTGATGCCCGCTTTTCTCCCTCACTCCATTTCCCTCTGTTTTTCTCCCATTGCCATTCCTCCTTTCTTTCACCCCTCGTCTCTCTCATTCTCTCCTGACACGTTCCTCCCTCTTTCTCCAACTTTCTCCTCCCATCTCCCTCCCAGTTTGAAATCCCTGCTTGCTGCTTGCCATTCGTTAATAACTGTTTACTTCCCACTGAGAGCAATTAGGCTAAGAGGGCTTATTTTTTTCTTCCTTTCATATTCTTGAACTTTTGAAACCAGGCATATAGTTTGAAGTCCATGTTTGGGGACCCTAACTAGCCGGTTCATGGATATTAGGTTCTCATAGTAGTAGGGCAAGTATGTATATATATATATATATATATATATATATATATATATATATATATAAAAGCTTTGTGATATTATGAATTAGGCTTCTGCCAAAAAGTTTCAAGTTTCATGAATGTAAAAAAGATTGTTTTAGTTTATCTAAAGAGGAGTTAAAAGAGTTAAGTTGTTCTGCTAATGTTATTAATTTCCTTTTACACAGTAAAACAGGATGCAATGGAATCTCTTATGAAGATGAACAAACCCAAGTGATATTTTTGCCATCACATTGTGCAGTATGTAAGAATTGAGAGGTTTCCTTGAAGCTAAATTCCTCTGGCTTAAAGAAATGCTGTGAGATGTGTCCATATGAACCGAAAAAATGGATTAAACACCTCAGCAATTCAAAGCAGAGGACTTATTGACATTCCTCATGAGATGCAATAGCATGAGTGATATTGGCAAGGTCTCACATTCAGACTCAGTGAGTGCATACTGTACAGTTAAACAAGAAATGAAACATTGAACATCAACTTTGCCTGAGTATCAAAAGGAATAAGAATCTTGTGTTAGATGAAAATGTGGTGAAAGGAAAGCCACAATAAGTTATTTCCTTACTGCTGTTAAAAAAAACAAGAATTTTACTTGTGACTTATGTCAACCCAAGTTTTTTATTTTGTTATTTTTTTTACTATTCTTCATGACTATAATAGATAGTACATTTGGTATATCTGATTTTAAAAACAGGCTCAGTTTATGTGTGAATACACAAGCTTCAGTAATTTTTTTTCTCACCTTTGCTTAAACAGCTTTCAGGAACAGAAGTTGATTCATGCCTGTCTGATTTTATTCTGTCATCTTTGTGCTTTACATATTCATGTGTAAAATTGTTTTTCTCACTTATTCGAGGTGTCTTGCCTGTTCAGCGCAGCCTCGTTATTTCTCTTAAAAACATAAGGCTGAAGGTTACATTTAACATGTTCTTACTTGAACCTCTTATTCTGCCTTCTTCTACTCATTTATTTGGGAACATTAGCATTAGCCATAACCAGGACCCACTATTTTCAGTCTCATTTAGACTCTTATCAAATAATTTTAATTGAATCAAAGTCAACAGCATAAATTTGACTCATCCAATAGTTTCTGACTCATTTGTGAATTACAATAATGTCCACAAGCTGTAATGACTTTCTATCCAATCAGGAGGAGGGGCTCTGCCATCATAGAAGTGTTCCCCTCTTTCAAAACGTGCGTGATTGTTAGGCCAACCAATAATGAGGTAATCTGCTCTCCTACCAACCATTAATCAGACAAGATGTCACTGTTAAAGGGTTGAAGGATGTTTGTAAAAACATCTGTTGTTCACAGGCTTCACTTTGTTGTGATTGACTTCACCACAGTTATTTGAAACAATGCTTTTCTTGCTTTTGCTTGTCCTCCAGTCTCCTCTTTAATTTTCCTCCTGTTTCTGGATCTTTTTCCTTTTCCCCTTGTGCTTGTGGGTTATCTTGTTCATATACTGTACTGTATTTCTCCCTGTCTATCTTTACCCCCCCCCCCTCCCCACCTCCTCCGCCTTTCATCAAAGTGAATTAAAAAGTAGACAGTCTGATTAACTTCACATGTAATATGCAGCCATGCCGACATGAAATACATAAAAATAATTCCCACTTTTTTCCCAATTAGCTATGACTTTGCTGTGGTTAATTACATTTCTTTTGGTTCAAAAGCTAGATAGAACAAGACTTCTGAGTGTAGATATACATTCCACTTATCTATCCAACAGTGGCTTATGAAGCCTCAAGATGAAACAGCACAACTGTTAAGAATTTTTTTCTTCTAGTACATGGTTTTATTCTGATTTTAAATATATGCATCATGTTAACAAGTGCAAGAGTGCCATCCCTTGGGAAAGCAAACAGGTGGTGACAGTAATATAAAAGCTTTGCATGTTTTTCCACTACATTCCATGGAAGAATAGAATTCCAGAAAATGCCAGTCTATCACCACTATAAACTATCAAATCAATAAAAAAAAAAAAAAAAAAAAAATCATGAAAGTAACCATGGAGTTAAAAAAAAAGTATTCATTGAGTTAAGGAGGCTCTGGGAGCCCTGTCCATGACAACTAAATTCTCAAGCCCTGAGCTTTGATGAAATATAGTTCAAGGGATGAGGCTATAACATCCATACCTTCTTCTTATCTCTCTCTTCTTTTTCGCCTTCTTTTCATTCATAAGTAATGGTACACACTGAGACTCATCAATAACCTACAGCACTCCTCTGTGAAGAAGCATCACACTCATAAATGTTATCATTACCCCCAATGTATAGCACTAGACGGTATCATATATCAGTGATATCTGTGAGCAGGCATGCATGTTTGTGGTTGTGTGGAAGAGAAAGCATGCCAGAGGAGGAGAGAGGCTGAGACAGAGAGTCAATGAGCCATTAATGAAGTTATTCTCATGTATATCTTACTGTAAATGTATACAATACCAAGGGTAAATCTGGCGAATGTGTAGATTTCCTTGTTAATGTGAGCGGAAAATCTTACTCACAGTAGCTCAGGGCTTTCTCACCCTCTTGATCACATATGGTATTTGTTATGACACTGAGTCAATGTGATGGTTTGTTCTGGAGCATATTCTGATTCATTAAATCAGACCAGGAAATAGAACAGGAAAACATAAGACCACAGGTTTGGTTGCACGCTGTGGTCACCAATTAGGTCTTATTACATTTCTCCTTAACAAATTTGATGGTCTGATTTTACTAAACACTGGATGCTGTGCTGCCTCTTTTTGTTGCATTCAGGTTTAGAAAAGAAAACATCTTTGCTATAACCAGAAAAATGACACAGTATATCAAATGTATATTGAGAAAAGACACTGGGGTGGATGGTATAGTGTTTGAAAAATCATCTCATATTGTTTATTATATCATCTCAATCAAATACATAGGTTGTTGTAGTATATTTATGTGACTAAGAACATGAACAGAATGTGTGAACACTATGTTTGGATTAATATTATGCCAAAGTTAAGCACTGGAAATGGTTGAAACTACTGTGACTGTATTTTTATTACTATGAGCTCTGTATAAAGCTGCTTTGATGTATCTTTGCTGTGAATTTCTTTGACCCTCACTGTTTTGCCTTGAACATTGTTTCCTAACAGACACATTATATCTTTTGCTGCACAGCTATGCTTTCACGTCTTTGTTGTAGATGTGAGATTCAATGTACTTTTAAAAATATACCATGTGTTGCCATATGTATTGGTGTAAGATGACTCAGAAAAAAGACCTGGCTAGCCCCACTAAAAGGAAAGAAAAAAAACAGGCAACTGGAGGAGCTTTCTTGAGTCTGCACTAGACTCAACCTGGGGTTAGCTTGTAACTTTTCAATAAACTATTTTGCAATGGATTTTGCTCATCTCCAGTAGCCTTTTTGAGTACTTTTCTCTATTTTCTCTTTTTGAGTATTCTTCAAGTGTCTTAAAAGATAGAATAGATACTCAGTTGAAGAACAGGATCAGGTCTTTTGTTCTGGTACAGACTGGGGATCATGTAACTCCACCATGGCATAGGAAAAGTGTGCAATTTTGACTTTGACATTGGCAACCGTGTCTCCAAGAAATTCCGCTCATATAATACTTAAATGAATTAATGAATGAAGTGCTACATTTATTACCTACAATGGAGGGTGTGAATGGAAGAGGTGATCAGGATGGATGATGGGCACACAAAGTACACAACTGTCTCAGTTGTGTAGTTTGCATCCACAGTCCCATCTGTGTTTAGGTTTAGGCAACAAAAGCACTTCAGTTTAAGTTAGGAAAACATTGTGATCTTGGTTAAATGTACTTCACTTCAGGAAAAGAAAAAAAGAACCTTAGACCCTGATCTTTGTTGATGTGTCCTTGAGCAAGACATTGAATGCCCTACCTCTGGGATGGCACCATTAACTTAATTAAATTTTCATCACCCTGTTAAAACATGTACATGTATGCACATCTCAGAAACATACCTCTAATTACATGGCCATTTAACATGGCCAGTGAACACTCTAAATTCTTTATTTAAAAAAAGAAAGAAACTTAAAAATAATTCATTTCCCTTTCATCAGCTGCTGCCTTTTGTGAACATGAGAGAATAGAAGTTCACAGGGTCCACATTAGCCGTGGTGGTGGTCGGGGGGTTAGAATCAGAGAGAGTACTTTGAACATATTAATTAATAATCCATGGCTGGGTTATTAGTGTATGAGGGATTTCAGGGTCCTATTACTGTAGATGAGTAGAACCAGAGGGCATCATGAGTGAGGATGAAGAAAGATGGCATGATGCTAAATAACCCTAAACACATTTAAACTATATTATTGCACTTTTTTCATATTCAGTGAGAATGGTAAAATTTTTTACTATGGGCGAGTGACGTTTTCGCTAAAACTTTTACTTTTTCCTTTTATTTTTTTCTTTTATTTTTAAAATTTTGTTTTTTGTCCTGTCAAAGATAAAAAAAAAATGTATCCCTATCAATCAACCAATTTATTACAACTATACTTTGCATTTTAATTGAATTTCAATGTAATTCAATAAAGTTTCTATCAGATTTCAACCCTTTTAAGCTTTTGGGATCTAAACACACCTTAGCCTCACACGACACAAGCTGAATACATATCTTGTAAGTAATCATCAAATACAGCCCATTACCCGCACATCACATGGAAAAACACCTTGAAGCCACCACACCACTATAGCCAATTTAATTTCCATACGCTTATGCTAATTACCTTGAAATAATCAAGCTAATTTAGAAAGATGCAAATGTGTTTGAGGCTGGGTTCATTAGTAAAGGGGGCCCATGCATGTGTGCAAGTATGTGTGTGAGTGTGTGTGTGTGTGTGTGTGTGTGTGTGTGTGTGTGTGGGATATAAAGAGAGGGAGAGAGAGAGAGAGAGAAAGCTGGGTTTGATTAGCGAGAGGTCCTAATGTGTGTGGAGAGGAAAGCTGTGCAGTAAATGACAGGTATATTGTATCTGGCCAGTGCATGTTCTTTCTGTGCATTTATGTTGTTTCTCTGTGTGATATTACCCTTTGTTAATAGAAAGGATTGATTTTGAATATGTCATTCTGTTATATATACTACGTAACATGGGGTTATGGACCTTTCCTCTGACATTTTTGGGGTTAAAAGGTTTGAACAGACAATAGGCAGTCTTTATCACAGACTTGTGACATGAGACCTACATGGCAAATAATTAAACATCCTAATATCCCTTTACCCTGCTTCACTACAAAGCATGGGGACTCACATTAGACACAAACACCTCTTCTGCAATCATGCAGATTGCAGTAGAGCCGCAGAACATTCAATCACAAATATGCATGCACAAATTCAGATACACATACAGTACACACTAGCACTCACACACATGTACTCTGTCTGGTCCCTGAAGGCCAGGCTTCGGTGCCACTGAAGGTTGTAGCAATTAAAAACATCATCCTCCAGTTGTCACAAACATGATGAATTTGTACCACCGGAGCAGTAAGGCATAACTCCTACATCCCACAATATGTCACTTTTTCCTGACATAATATCATCACAGAAATTACTAAATCAACAATTTTTATCTCCACCAGGTTGTTTTTACTTTTTTCATGACAGAGAAACTAACTCAAAGTTATCCTATTATTTAAATACTCTGTTTAGACAGTTAGCATATTGTCTCTTACTGAGTTTGGATTTTTACAAACATGTTCTCTAGGGGTGGTGGGAGTAGTGCCGTAGTAGAGCAGCAAACACATATAACTGTCATTTCAGTGACAGCTACATGTGCAAATGAGTAGATTCAAAAGGACAGGACATTTTGCAGGCATGAGGAATACTGATGTGACTTATAATATAAGTAAGTAGTAGGTGGTACAAAAAGCCTCCACTTGTCAACTCAATCAATTACTTGTCACCTCAACACCATGTAGAGATTAAATGAGCTGAAAATGGTCTATTCTTTTAGAAGCATTGTCTCAATGTAGACACCAGCAAAGACCCTTTTTTTTAAAACATGAAAGTCCTCTTTTAGTGTGAAATCCATTTAGCTGCTTCAAGAGGTGCTTTAATTAAGACCTCTACATTCAAAGCACCGTTTAAGATGTGCTCCTCTTTTTGAAATCTTACAGTTAATTGTCATAATGTAGTGGGTAAATGGCTAAACAGATGCCAGGGCTGTCTCCAGGTTCTCAGAGCTCCTTAAATCATCACATGCAGCATTTGCGTAGGCTATTTCAAAATTCACTGAGGAGGTGAGAGTGGCTGAAATCCCCGAAAGCATCTCTGTCTGTCTCTCTCTCACCCCAGTGGTCTCCTATACATAGGTTCACTGGCTCCTTTGATGGTTACCAGCAGAACAAAAGAAGAAAAGAACATAGAGGCGCTTAAGAAGCTGCACTTCATCACAAGCTTCTCCTGGGGCTGGCATCTTTACACTCTGGCATCTTATGTCAGCTGCAACACTTTGCCACAACCATAACCTCAAAGGTAAGGGGGAAAAAAGGCATTTCAGGTTTTATGTTGTACCACCTACATGGATTGCATTCTGGCTGACTGACTGATTTTTTAATTTTAAGGGAGACCTACCCATTTGTTAACATTTGGATCACATCACATATTTAGGTTCCTAGCCATTTTTTTTCTGTGAGAATGAAGGTAAAATAGCCAGAAAATATTTGATGAATAACACCTGGTGTACTGGAGAGGAGTTAGGGGACATATTTTAATTTTTAGGGATTCACACAAGAAATTATTATGAGCAAAATAACAGCATCAAAAATGCACCTGTTAGGAGTGTCATTACTGCAAATGTAATGGTGATCTGTTGATGGCATCCAGATCACCCCCTTCAGTTTAGAATAAATCATCAGTCTAAAAATCATCCCCCTAATGCAACAACAATCAGAGCTTGTTAAGCCCCTTGTTTGTTAATCAAGCACTTGCTTGTTAACTGGGAGATGAGATAATAGACCTCTAGTGTGTATGTCTAATTTTGGGGGCTGTCTATCTGCCTGATTGTTTATTGCTTTTAAATTTCAGGCTCTGCTGCAAAGGCTTCTCTAATTGGTTTGTTTGCATTGCCCTGCAGTACTGATGGAGTTTGACTCAGTCAGGAGCTGGTTGTGTTTTTCAATCAGTTTTTTGTTGTTGTTGCTGTTCGTCTTGTTTTGCCAGTCTCCAAAAAATCCTCAACAAATGTTTCCTGCGATATCACAGTGCTCGACTGTGTTCAGGATGAAAATGAACATTTGAACCTGCTGCGTGGTGCTCACAGAGAGACAATCCCAGTATTGAAATCTCATTGCTCTCTTTGCTTAATTTTTTTTTTGGTTTATTCCTCTCATGTTCCCATTGACAGTAACATTCTAATCTGACTTGCTGTATCTCATTGTGTTGTGGCTTTAAACATGAAGTCCAAATTGTGCTGATGAGTCAATCACATCATTCCCCAGCTATTCAGCTTTAAAATAAGACCTCTTGTATTTGGTAAGGATTGAGGATTCAGTGTTCTGCATATACACACTATTACTAAAGTATACAGCAGCCTATGTAGATTATCAACCTCCACAACACCGACATCAAAGGTTGAGAAAGCTTCCACTTTATGTTTCAGCCTACATAACCATAAGTCATAAATCCTAAAACAAGGAGAGGTTTAGGGGGAGAGGTGTTTCTACTCTATTATGAATGTTAAGTCCCTTTCAGAGAGAAAGCAATGTTGACAAATCCTTGTCAATGAATGCATCAAACCTGATCAGTCTGGATTTTTTAAGCATTGTCTAATATGCCATTAAACACAGAGAAAGACAAATACAGAGAGTAAGAGGGAATACTTTTAGCATCTCTAGTCTTGTTTTTTTTTTTTTTCCAAGTCATTCCATTATGAGCCAAAGGGGCAAATATGGTGCTTCTCTTAAGATGCTTTGAGTTCTACAATGGCTGAATGGTTACATGAGAGTGTTTTGATGTTGCAGCAGGTAATTCATGGCGTACTGGCCTAAAGCCGGCCACAGAGCTATGCCAGATGATAAATAACATGGATTTAGTCAATGATGTCTGTTCATGTCAGCAAAGCCCTTTTCTCTCTCTCAGGATTTCATTTTTCTGAGAGGCTCTTAGAGGGAAATTGTCATGTTTTCATGTTAAAGGCGAGCTTTTATCTGTTTGTTTTCCGGGGTGCTTAAAGTTGTTTACTGTGCCAGGCGGGCTTTCAGTCTCTGTGTATCTATTAGTGTGTATATTTGTGAGTGAATGCAAGAGAGAAACACCTAACCATGGATGATGCAAAAAAGGAGGTAGCAATTCAACACCTAAGCCTTAATGTATCACTGTAACAGAAGTGGTCTGCGCCAAGAACAAAACAAAATTTAGCAGTGGCCTACTTATCTTTGATCACGAAAAAGCTGCCATTGATTCTCAGCCAAATGTTGACATAAAATAAGTCAAACGTGCAGATGACCTTTCTGAGCAGAGCAGGGGCAAGGTAGAAAAGCTGGCAGTGTGTGTGGTGGAAATTATTCCTTCTTGACATTTCAGGGACCTTGGCCCACCAGCTTTTAGCATTCCAGTCCAGGCACCAAAGAGAAAATGTCACCTTTTTTATTTACTTGGGGGAATACACTGATTAAATGTGACTTTAAGGCCAGGTCATGATAGCTCCTGTCTACCACTGCCATGGTTGCTCATGAGCCAACACACAGTCACACACACACACACACACACACACACACATACTCTAGGAATGTATCCTCATCGTATCAGTGACATTTTAAATAATGCTGATGCCTGACCCTGTTGAGGTAACCTTTCTCACACAGGCAATTTAGAATTAGTCTCTGTAGCTTTCTGAACTAACAGCACTGACCTGTGGAACCAAAGTTGGACCATTTGTATATAAGAGGTTATGGTCACATTCCACTTTTAAGTGGTCCTGTCTCAGTCACAGCTCCCTGTTCAAACTCAGCGGGGACAGGTACTGTTTATCCCCACTACATGCCAACTTTGAACTTGGCTTATGAGTATAATAAACTCTTCCTAATAACTATTTCCAGTATTTCCTCAATAATTATAATATTATTTTCCAGAGGATTACTTTTTAAAGCACATTTGCAAAGCAATTTCTCCTTATGTCAAAATATTAAATTCTAAGAGGAAAAAAAGTTCAAATTTTGCTGTGAGCGGGGCCATTGTCAGAATTTAAAAAATACTGATGTCATAAGTCTAAACATCATGAAAGTTAGGTAAAAAATTTAAGAACAGATGTGTACAATTTATTGGTATTAATGTTTTTGAAAACATGTTACGTGTTCTCAGTCTAGGAAATAATAAGCAGTTTGTCAGGGTTAATGCAGCCCAGTCAGTTTACTTGACTACTAAAACCATACTGTGTCTGAGTAAGCTGGCACAGAGTATTACACTACAAGTTCAAAGCCATTTGCAAAAAAATTAAACTCTCTCTGCCAAGTTGTCCATCCTAGTACAGTTACATTAAGCAATGATACATTACACATACTTTTCAAACCACAAAAAATGCCCATTCTACATAGTACACAAAGTGCTGGCAGCCATGTGCCCAGTTAGCACAGGTGCAAAAAATTAGATTTGTAGCCTGAAGTATTCCTGGGCATTTCTGGACAGTGAAATGGCTAATGTATTTTCAAGGTACATGCCACAGAGTCACACCAAAAAATACATGTGTGGTTGGAGAAAACAGAATCAGATTTGAGATGCTGAACATTTAGCACCACAGCATGGGAGATATGGCTGCTATTATCTGTGTAATTAATACAAAACTCACATATCTGTGTCATATTATACTGCTGTTGGTCCACTTTGCTTTTGCACCATTAACATTCCACAGCAAAGGTTGTTTGGCAGAGATACAACTTTTAAAGAAGCTCCAGTGCTGCTTATTTGTGGTCTCACCAGATGAAACAAACCAGACTAAATGGGAACGTTTCCCACTATAAAACGAGTCTTGTGTTTCTAACAGTACCCAACTTACTCTCTCTTTTCTCAGACAAATGAGAAAGTATCAGTTTACGACAAGTAAAATGATCAATTAGTATTTTCTTAGCAGCAAGAAACCCAATAACTGATAATAATGAGAAACTGACTCATAGAGACACAACACTGAAGGTCATTATCTTAGTTTCTCAGTATCCAAGTTTCCTGTTTCTCTGTAGTTTACGTGACTTGGACTGGGTTCAATCAGCAAACCCTGTGGAATCATGACTTGATGTAAAAATGTACAATTTTATGCAACAAACAGCAGATCAAAAATAACTGATGCAACATATTAAATTGTACAGGAAATGTCTCTGAAGCAAAGGGGATCTTCTCATCTCTTTCCCCTCCTTCCCTCCCCCCTGTATCCCCCCCCCCCCTCTGTAATTAGTGCTTTTTCAGTATTTCCAGCAATGTTTTCATCAGTGCATAGCTTTGCTAGCCTCAGCTGAGAGAGCGAGAGAGTGAAACGAGGAGAGAGAAGGTCCTCTGTGGCTGTTAATAGTTCTCATCTCTCCCCTGGACTCTCCTTTAATTGCTCTGCTCTGCCTGCAGGGTCATTATTACTCTGATCAAGTGCAACTCTGTTTTTCACTGCTTTTCATGAATATCATTTTCCAAAACAACTGCTTTGAGGTTTCTCAGGCAGGGGATCAAATTTGATCACCTACCCCTATGTAAATATATGAGTGCACTTGGTATTAGCAGGACACAATGTCTTTCATATGCAGGGCTTTCAAGTCTTCAACAAATTTGACATCCAAAACACTTTGAAGTAATTTTTTTCACATTTACTTGCTTTAATCAAGCAAAATGCCTTTCGAGGTTTTGACAGTAAGTGGTCAGAGAACATAGATTAGTTCTGCAACCAAGTAAGACTGTGGAAGGTCCCAAAATCCTCATATTTGTATCTGGTAAAATGGAGCTCTGGTAAAATGGAGCTCTGTTCCCCTGGACCTTCTTTGTAATTGCTCTGCTCAGTCTCTTGGGTTATTATTGCTCTGACGAAGTGCAACTATGTTTTTAGAGCTTTTTTTGAATGTCATTTAGTGCATATAATAGCCCTGGTTTTCCCAGCAAAAAAAACGATAATGAAGTCCACAGCATTTGGGTGAATTTTTACAAAATGCATTTGGATAATAAAAGCATAGTCCAACAAAGGGAAGGGAAACATCTCACTCTCTCAGTGATGGTAAAAGTGTTGAATCTCATTGTTTGAAAAGGATACAGCTAAAGCACACACTGATTTGGTCAAATAAAATGGAATTAGATGTGGGACATCAAAAGGGACACATTAAAAATCATTTTTCTTTAAAGAAATATGTGAAGCAAAAGGAGAGATGAAGAGAAAGAATGTAGAAATGCTGATACAAAAGACATAAAGTCACTTTCTGCACAAAGTTCCCACCACCTCCACCATGGTGATTATATACGTTAAGGAGTAAAGTGTAGCTCACAGAGTGCACTTGCTCTTGCCATCCAAAGTTATGCATATAGACAAACATCACCTATTGATTGCAGCTGAATAATTTTAGCTCTTGACATTTAAGATCACATCAAGGTTTTATGTATTGGCAGAAAAGGTTATCATGGTTAAGGTAGAAGTGCCATATTTGAAGCACTAACAGATGGGATTTGACATTTTTTTCTAATATGTTAGCTTGATAAAGATCACTGAGGACAGAGCGAAGTGACAGGCTGTTATGCAGTCTTATCTGCTGAAAGGGTTACTTAAAAACACATGACAAATGTCACCAAAACTAGAGAAACATTAAACAGAAAACAGAAAAAAATATTAGCCGTTAGCTATATTTAACTTAACAACTTCAGTATTTGAGGAATAAGCAGCAAAAGCATAAACCCGCCTGAAATCAGAAGTCCCTCAATCACTCCTGATGCATATGGAGAATTACAGGACGAAGACTGCTATGCTGTTTGCCAAATGGTAGTCAATCATGCAAAGTCTGAGTAGTGTGCAATCTACCGTGCAGGCGTTGTCAAATAAACAAGTGGATCCTCAAATATGGAGAGGCTTATCTCTAACTTCCATTCCCTTGATGTTTTCTAATTTGAATGGTTTCATTAGTGCGGTTCTGAATACAGATTTTAGTGAGTAAACACTCTTCTAAACTTCATACCATCTCCAGAACCAAACATCTGCTTGGCCAGCATTTGCCATTGGATTAAGAGTCATCTGATGCACATTATACTCGATAAACAATTGGGGGGGGTCGGGGGGGCTTTGGTAAGTTCATTTGGTTTCAATTGCCCCAATCAGAAACTGCTTCCTTAAAAGGGGTACCAGGTGCAGCAGATTTTTTTTCTTTATGGAATCAGCTCTCAGCCATGTTATTTACTGCCTTCTTCTCCATGATGTCAACCAAAGCAGAAAAGAACACAACCATTTAAAAGGGCTCAAAGGTGAGTCCATGGTTTTACACTTCAACAAATCAGGATTAATTACACATACTGTGTCTTATTACTGTCCCTACTCCTTTTTAGGCAATATTGTGCCTCAACTGCATCTCTGTCTATCATTCATGTCTACAGTGCATTAATAAATACCTTCCTCTGCCAAAGACCAAACTGCTTCAGTTTTCAAATGACAGCGAAATGCAGCTCTATTATTTGCTTGGCTGAATTACAAGCCCTGTAACAACATTGTCAAATATACTTCTTTGGATAACAGAGACACCATCTCTTGCCTATGGTACAATTCAGTAATGTAGTTTGAGGGTACAAAAGCACATTTTACATCCAATTTTCTTGGACTGTGCAGCCTGGCAGCCTGCGGGCAGGACTCTTGGAGCAGAGGATTCTGTAATGGCTGTGAGGCTGTTGAAAATATTTGTTATGCCTCTGAAATCCAGAAAAGAAATACAAGGCGCAGTTGTTGTTTTAGTGCCAAAATAACAGAGGAAGAAACATGACATTTTCATGTAGTATGGAACAATTATGTCTAGATACAGACCTACAATGACTGATAAACTGCAGGCCATACAAGAGGTTTAACTATCAAAATCATTACAAATGCCACTGAATCTGTAAATGTGTAATTTAATATGGGAGCACTGTAGCTTAAGTGAAGAATGAAGAATTAATTCCTAAATAGGTCATGATATATTAACCCACACCATTTTCTCTTAACAAGAGTTAAGTATTAATACTTACCCTAAACAATAAACATAATCATGCACTCTTTATAACAATATCTGAATTTAATTTGCTTGCTGATTGTATGTGGATGTTTGTGCATATGTGTGTGTGTGTGTGTGTGTTTGTAGATGACTAGAAGGTTATCTAAAATGGAAATTTATTCCAGCAACATTCCAGTTAGGGTTGTAATTATTTATCAAAAGTATCATGCTGTGAGTTAGGCGGTGCCCTCTTGCCCTCTGATAAATACAGCAGACAACTGGAGAGAAATTGAATCCCATAAGGAGCCTTACTATACAAAGAGAGCATTGGAAAGATGACCATAACATACATGGTAAAGTGTAATTGCTTACAGAGATAAATTGACAACACACACAAAAACAAATGCCTATGGTACATTTTTAGGACAAGTTACACTGAGTCTAGGGACAAGGAATAACCCTGTCAGGATGATGAAAGAAATCCTCCAATAGAGGACATTTGGTTACTCAAGTGCTGCCTCATTGCCAATGGAAAATCAGGGAGTTGTGTTTGTTTTCTGTATGCATGTGTGTGTGGACACAAGAGGAGCATGTAAAATCACATTATCAACAACAAATTGAAGTGCACACAGTGTCGACAAACACACAATATTGACCGGTGTAATTCAAAATGATGGAGAGATTTAATTTTTAAGGCTATAAATGCCAACTAAGGTTTTTTTTATTATTATTTTCAACACACACACACACACACACACACACATACTTTGTAACTATTCATACCATATTAGTATAGCATATGTATCCTACAAAATGTTTTATGTGTTATTTTATGTAAAATGATGTTTTAGTTTTTATATGAATAAAACAATGTACTTTAAGCAAGCCTCATCATGCCGGGGCTCATAAACAGGGGCCTGCTTCAACTCCCTGACTGATGGCAGGAGATTCTGGTCAAGAATTTGTTGATAACACTGAGAATTTGTGGTTCCCTGGATAAAATGGAGTCATCCAGGTGTGGAGGTAGAAAAGCAGACCCAGACCTTCACATTTCCACCACCATGCTTCACTGTTGAGAGGATGTTCTTTTCTTGGTACACAGTGTTGGCTTTCCTCCAAACATGGTGGTTTTGATCATGACCAAATGATTCTATTTTGGACTCATTCGTCCAGAGAATTGACTTCCAGAAGGCCTCTGGTTTGTCCATGTGCTCCCTGGAAAAGTTTAAATGGACAGCTTTGTTCTTTCAGAGGCTTCCCTCTAGCAACCCCATGACTGTCATGTGTAGGCAGTTTTCCTCTGATTGTAGACACATGTACATTTATGTCATATGGTGCCAGAGAGGTCTACAGCTCTCTAGAGGTGACATGGAGGTTGGCATCTACCTGATTTATTATTTTTCTGGTGCTTCTTATTGATAGTTTTGATGGGCTTCCACTTCTGGGCAGAGTTGTGGCCATGTTGAATGCCCTCCATTTGTAAATCATTTGTCTTACGGTGGATGGATGGAGCTGAAATCTTTTGGAGATGGTCATATACCTTTCCCCAGACTGATGGGCTGTCACTATCTTCTTCCTGATATCCTCAGATGTCTCCTTTTCTCTTGGCATTGTTGATCTGTGTGGGTATGCCTTAGCACTACAGTGATTTGGTTGGTTTCCTCTCTCGTTTAATCAGTGCTGCCCAAATCCTTTCTGAAGAATGTCCTTTTTGATTGGTCTGCTTAATTGATTAATTGAGCACCCAAATGTGTTTCAGCTGAATCTATTACCTACCTGACTACCAGTGCAGCTGGGGCTTCACTTACCTTTGCACATACACTAATTCTATGTTTCACATAGTTTTTTGCCTACTCACACAATTCCATCTGAACAAGTACATGCAACTGACAAAAAACTGACATCTCATATATAAAATTGGTGATGATAAAATAAGAAAATCATGGAAAAAAAACACATAAAAATCTGAACTGCTCAAAGGGTTCACCTACTTTCAAGTTGCATTGTAATTATCTGAATTTGTCTAAACACACATACACTTGGCATATACTATTCTGATAACATTACACACATAGTGGGATTCTAAAGACAGAATGTCAATGAATCAAAATTCAAATTGAATCTGCCAATCTGATCATTTCCTCTGGGTCAATCTGCCAGCCATACTGGTTTTCAGGAGGTCAGGGTTCATTGAGCAGACTCCTATATTGTCAATATATCACAGTGCAGTTTCCAGTCAGCATCTGGTATGTGCATGTGTGTCTGTTCCCAGAAGACCTGCCACTGGCCCTGTTTCAACAACAGATCAGTGTACAGTCCAACAGGGAAGAAAGTCAGTCCATTGATCCACTGCACAGGAGACATCAAAAGATCCATAGGAGAAAGAGCAGAAAGGAGCAGAGACGGCTACGGGTATATGCATTTGAATGTGTGCGTGTGTGTGATGTGTGTGTGTGTGTGTGTGTGTGCGTGAGAAGGACAGAAAGACAGGGGGGGAGAGAGAGAAGGAGAGAGAGAGAGAGAGAGAGAGAGAGAGAGAGAGAGAGAGAGATCACAACTTTCATTAAATTTGTATTAAGTAATATTTCAGATTTTCTTTACATTGGAGTACACATCCAAAGGCAAGCACAGCTTTTCACATCATACAATTATGGGAAAGAATATCCTCCTCTACTTTCAAGATTACTGGATGATTTTATATTTTGTTTACAAAAATCACTATCTCTTTGCTATTCGGTTTATCCTCCGTGTGTGAAAAGCTGCTGGAAAAAACAACTCGAGCAACATCCATTACTGTGATTTGGTTGGCTGAGGGAATTAGAGATGTTGTAATGCCCTGGCAACACACACGCACGCACACACACACACACACACACACACACACACACACACACACACAAATCCTGAGTTGAGTGACTTGCCAAATCTCTGGGTAGCAACATGGGCCCTGTGCCTAAAAGTCTGCGCCTGTGTGTGTGTTTGTGTGTTTGTGTGTGTGTGTGTGTGTGTGTGTGTGTGTGTGTGTGTGTGGAGACAGAGAAAGAGAGATTGAGAGCGACTGTAGGCATAATACAGCATATTTGGAAAAGGGCTTTATGTACCAAAACAACATTTCAATTACCATTCTGTTACATCAACCACTAAAGTTTCAGTCTCACACAAATGCTCTCACAAACACACACACACACACACACACACACTCACATACACACAGCACTGCCATTTATGCCATTCATCCTCTGTGACACAACACACAAAAGAAAATGTTCACCATTATGTTCATGGCAAGAGATAAATGACACATTGAAAGACAGGATGAACAGAAGCAGGCAAGTAGAGAGAACCTTGACTTAATGTGCTTGCAGGGAGCTGTTACACCCTGAACTTTCCTAATAAAGTTATTCTGCCTGCCAAACAGCTCCATTAAGAGCATTTGTAAGGCAATATATTACTGTTGTCATCACAGTCACAGTGAAAATGTCCCCTATTTATTAAGAACAATAAAAGCACAGGGCAAAACACAGCAAACAGATACAAGAAGACCTTACAATTACTGCAAGATGGGAGGAAAATGAAGGTCAGGCAGCGTACCCTTAATTCTATGGCAAAGTCTCATTCAAGGCCACGCAGTGTGAATCCAAACATGGAGACAAAAAGCAGCTCTGAACTGAACATTTGATTTGTTTAATTAACAAGGACAATGCAATTTTAATTGGTCTGTCTGTCCATCCGTTTACTAATTTGGTTCAGAGCAAGATGACTATACTGGCCTAATTCACATGAAGTTTGGCACAGATGATGAATTATCTGTTTGTTGACCCCCCAGCAAACCTTCTAGACCCGTCATAGGATCAACATTTTCCTTTGACCAATATGTGCTCAACATTAATGGCTGGCAGAGAGAAAGAGAGAGTACCATGTGATGCATTACAGCTGTTTGTGTCCAGTCTCCAACACATTAATCACCAAAGTTATTAGCTGCTCTTTAGCTGACTCCATCCGTTGACTGTCAACTGATGCAACAGGAGGCAACTGCTACGAATTAGCTCCCCTGCTGTCTATATTTATACACAGCTTGGTCTCCCTGCTTCTCTGCCTTCTCTCTCTCTCAGTGAATGCACACACATACACATTTAGTATAATTTTTGCCAGCAGGAATTAATATTTGGGCTCTTGAGTGAACAACTTAAAGATTTTCCGAAAGAGCCTGTTGTAATGATAATAAACAACTTCATCCGTATTCTAGGTCAGCAACATGTAGGTATTTTTTTTCGTATGTGTGTGTGTGTGTACATATAACTACACAAAGTAGGTTTGTGATATCCTCTGTTTTCTGATCTGTTTGGAAAGCAATTTGACCATACTGTATCATTTATTATGCAATTTACTGTTTTTAACCTATCTGTGGAACTGGCTGTGCAGAGGTTCTAACTCCCTCCGTCCTGCCGACTAATTCAGTTTCCATGCAAATGACACTACCAATCCTGGGTACAATATAGCTTAAAACTGGCACATGGCAAGGGCACGCTGGGTCGAAACAAGACAAGCACACACACATGCACACACGCATACAAAAGGGGATGGCAGACGGGACGGGGTAGAGCATCTGCTCTTTAATTAAAATGAGAGGGGGGCCCACAGACAAGGCCTGAATCAGAATGGGGCCCATGCGCGCGCGCACACACACACACACAAACACAGACTTGAGAGACAGATAGGTGGGAAGGAATACAAAACAGAAATATAGAAAGACATATGATGAAAGAAACAGAAACTAGAAATATAAGTATACTGGACATAAGAATGTAAAACATGTAAATCATTGTCTTTATTCAAGCCTAGAATAAATCTGGAAAGACTGAACTTTTCTTGTTGCCACTTACAATAATATTACAATTGATGGATTAAGGTTACAGGTCAATACCAGCTATTAAAATGTACTTCCAGAGTTGATTATTTTGCACAGGCACGCCTCAACAACCTGAAAGGTTTGCTGGTTGCCAGTTGATCTATCATCAGCCCTTCAGTTGCATACAGAGGACAGGAACTGCAAAGGCATCTGCTATACATCCTCATATTTGAAACATCTCATAGATGAACACTAACACTCTAGAGATTTCTATATTTAATGATCTGACATGGCGCAGTAATCCAAGGGAGGAATCTTAACAATTTAGTTGGTGGACATGTAAATGACAATCTCACATTGGGTCCATTCTACTCACTCAGTGTTTGAGTCAAATCACTGTTTTGGTCTCTTCTTGGTTTGATGTATTTTAGACAAAACTAACTGCAGTTATAGAATACATGCTTTACAGTACTGTACAACACGAGGGGATCATACAGAAAAGTATCAAATCCCTCATATGGTGCATACTAGTAGAATAGAATGCCCTTTATTGTCATAAAAGTCACTAAAAGTACAACAAGACTGGTGAGCAAATATTTCAAAAATAAAGGAATTTCATGTGAATAGGATGGATGTGTCGGCAGTGAAAATTATGGTCCAATGAAATTTTCAAAAGAAATAGAAATGTAAATGGATGCACTTAAGATTATTTTAGGACCATGTGAGATTGTGGTGTTTCATTTCATGCATCAAAGACACAGTCAACAACCCAAGTATATACATATATATGTGTTGTTTAAAGGCAGCATATAAACTGCAGAATGTGCTGTTTAATGTATGTTGCTCCAGTTTGTAGTAAGTATTGTTTAAGTGGTTCATAAAGTCTTGGTTTTAAACTTATTTCCATCCAGACATTCAAAGTGGTGGCTCTGGATATATACATGTATACATACATGTATTTGTGTAAACGCATGTTTCTCTGCAGAGGTGTGTGCATATGTGCAGTGTGTGTGTGTGTGCAACTGGATCCATAGGGTCTCTCTGGGGAATGTCTCTCTGGAAGAGAGTCAAACAGAGTTAGCAGGACCCCATATATCTACTGTGACTAACAGGATTAAACCTGAGTGGGTAGGGAGACAGATAAAAAAAAAAGGGGGGGGGGGGGGGGGGGGGGGGGGGGGGCGAGGGAAGAGAGAAAGAGAGAGTGAGTGGGAGAAATCAAGTTCTCCTCTTTCATACCAATGACAGAGAGAAAAAGTGAAGAAGAATGAAGTTATGAGTGTCAAAAAGAGGTGGGCAAGAGAAGGAGGGCAAAGAGGGGGAAGATGATCAAACAAGGATGATCGGTCCTGAGATGATGGGGAAAAACTGTATGTATGTTTGTCCTTTACATTTGTGTATATGTATATATTTTGTGTGTAGCTATCACTGTGGTTTCCCACATGGAAGAGTGATGCTCCTTCCATTAGCCCTACAGGGCATATATCCACCTAACCCCTCCCTAGAGCAATTTAAGAGCAATTTAGAAATGCTTTCACACTTTAGTGCCCTTAACACTACTGAGTATACACACATGCACACACAGACACACACATACATAGGCATGTACTGCAGGGAGCATAAAAGCAGAAAGCACAGGTCAGCAAGTTGTGCTGTTACTAATCGTACAGCATCTAATATTAAATTAATATTTAATAATATTATTTAACTATGGCGAAAGGGAGTGAGAGAGGGAGAGAGAGAGGAAGAGAGAGAGCAATAACTTCTGTTTTTAAAAAAAAATTTTTTATCATCCCACGCTGGGTAAAATATGGTTTTCCATAAGGCTGTCCTCGGCAAAGTGTGAGTCCTGCTCAGCTGGGTTTATACATTAACACCCTGCAAAAACACATTACTACAAGCACTGCACTCTCACTTAACACAACATGTGGAGTGTTTTCAAGATGTTATTTCACTTGATATGGTTTGGATTTGCTCTAGAAGCCACCAAATCGCCTTGGAGTGTTTACATTATATTTCTGCATGGCTAGCTGTAAAGACTGTTGTAACTGTGAGATTTTACACCAAGAAGTGTTGCTTACCCATACATTTAGTAGTACTTATTACATTACAGGTCCCATGGGTGAGACTGATGAAGCAGATGGTGAAACTCAAAATAAATGATAAGACGGGAGAACATGATTTCCCAAAGCACCGCTCACTTATGGAAGCACATCAGGACTGTCGGTGAAAGCCCATGGCGAAGCCAGTGCACCACACTCCAACTGGCAGTCAACAGGAGGTATGAGTTCATCTAAATGACAACAACTTATAGACTGACAATAGTTGTCATCACCAATTTTCCAAAATCCCCCATACACTCTGTGGCTGCCACAGGAGTCTATAGAAAAGTGGCTTTTGAAAATCATCATCTATCTGTATGTAACATGATGTCAGGATATCCCTGACTCCAGACATTCACTCTGCTAAAGGTTAGAGAAGAGGGCCTGAACCTCTTCAAATCCTGAGGACTTCTTTAAAAAATGTAGATGAAAGTGAGTGAGTAGGGATATGCCAGAGGTCTGACCTAGTCAACCTTGTTCAGGTCCCAAGTCAGTGTACAGCAGAGAGTGTGTGTGTGAGTGGAGGGAAACGGCAGCAATTTCTGCTCCCTGCTCAAAGCATTCTGTAATCGCTCAGCTCCCAGCTGCTGTGGGATTCCTATCTGCCATTCCCCACAGCCCATGCAGAGGAAAAACCTGTTCACTCTGTAGGCAGGGTTTGAAACAGGTTCAGTTTGTCTTATCGCTGTGATAGCAACAAACTGTGAGTGCTGCCCTACAGTTGCACTATAGGCTGTTACAATGTCTTCTTAGCATTCTGACGTAATGTTTACAAAGTCAATTGGAAATGCAGATTCACCTTAGGCAGCAAACACATGTCTGCTTGAGCTGAAAATGTTTCAACTTGAGTAAAAGATTTTTATCCAGTTGCATGGATGTACAGAGACAGGAGCAAAAAGAATGAAAAGGAGGAAAATAAGTGAATCAGTTTGAGTTCCTGGTAAGTCTGATCTGTCACACATACAAAGACACACTCTGTGCATATATAGCATGACATGTTATAGAAAATACTGTCGTAGTAGTACTGTCTGTTAGACAACACATCCATAGGCTGTTTATGTCTATGGATGTGTTGAAGAAACAGACTGAAAAAACACGCCAACGGCCTAATTTACAAAAATAAAGGGAGACAAAAATTCATGTTGGTAATGCAACTATATGCTTCAGACTCCACGCTCCAGGCAAAATCATGTTGCTCCACTATCTAGTCTGCCACTTTCCCATACTCCGGTCTTGAGCTACAGACATACAGAAATACAGAAGTCTGAGTCATGTCATTAATGTCAAGCCTCAAGTCAAACATAAATATTGCAATCCGAATTTAGTCAAAACAACAGTGCCCTGTTTCAATTTAACATCTAAAAGGAATCAAATTATATTCAGAATTGATGTGGAAGGAAGCATGACCAACACTGGAGTGTTACAGCACTGTAGAAATCTTTACAGGCAAGAAACACAACACTGGGCATGGGAATGCTAATAAACTAAAGGTCACACTGATATCAAGATGCATTTACACACAAACACACAGGGCACGCTTATATTCAGCATATCTAATTGTATGTCAGCCCCATGCCAGAACCCACTCTGACATAGACACATATCCACAGGTAGCAGAGAGAAGAGGCTTGTTTCTTTCAAGTCACTACAACCAAAGTCACTTCCCTTTGTAAATCAGTGTAGAATCACGTGAATCAAATTCCCAAGCCGAATGGGTTTAGGTCTCATTCCCAGCCCTGCACTCTCCCTTCCTTCATCTGCCTCAGTTTAATTGCCCCTGAGCAAGGTGTTAAGCCTTCAGCCGCCACAGCAAGGGGGCCATCTGGGCAGACAACAGAGTGGGAGAATGCAGCTGCACTTTCTTGCGGCCAGCTGTGGATGTGAACCAGAGTGTTGCTGTAACAAAAGCAAGTGTGCTCAGTTGACTTTCCTTGGATGAATAAAAGGTTGATACCCTATAAATGCTGATGACTGATAGGAACACTCAGAGAGATTATATAGCGCTTGTAACCTACACAGTATGCCGTAAGGAATCTGAGAGAGGAACTGGAAAGTGGAGATACTATTATAATGGGAATAAATCAAGCTACACTCAGGGGCTTGAAAATGAAACCTGACATGGGTCATAAATCTTCAGGGATGTAAATAAAGCAGGACCAGAAATTAGATATTAGAACTTTGGTGTTAGATGACAGTGCTACACCAACTTAAAGATGTTTGTCATTTTTACCTAAGGAGACAAAAAACTACAAATAACCAACAAGCTCCAAGAAAAAGGAACATAGAGAGAGAAAAAGATTTATAGAGCGCAAAAAGGAAAGGGGCAGAAAGAGATATTAATGCAGACAGTAGACAGCATGGGAGAGAGAGACAGAGACAGGGATTATGGGTACTTTTCTTTTGCAGCCTCATCACAAACAAATAAGCTGATCGTCAAGAGCCAGCAAGGCAATTAATATTCAAGGAATTAGTTTTCTTTCTTTCTTTCTTTCTTTCTTTTTTTGAAGGGGTGGGGGGTGGGGATGGAGGATTTAGATTCTTTTCCCCTTTTGCTGCTCAAGGATCCATTTTGTGAGCTTAGGCTATAAACAGCTTGAAATCACTTTGACAGCCTGCTCTATCTCATGGAGTATACACACACACTTACACATACACAAACACACACACATACCATGGGGGATTTTAATTTCAACCTGTGAAATTGTAATTGCCTCTCCTGTAAGAGGCAAAGGACTGTGGGAAGGCTGAGTGCAAACTCTCTTGTATCACTTCTGCCAGCCTGAGTTTTTTTTTCTTTACCTTTGTTATATATTTATCAATCTTTTTTTCAACTTGTTTTCCATTCTTACCTCCCTCTTTCCTTTCTGCCTCCTGTCTGTGCCTCCGCTCTTCTTTTCCTCTCTCACACTCTCACTGCGCTCAGATCTGTTTGTCTCACAGTGATGAGGTGAGCTGGTGGAGCTGACATTAAATTAACTGGAGCTATCAACAACAGCCAGGAGAGGAAGAGAGAATAGGAAAAAGCAAGGAGAAGAGGAAGAAAGTAAAGAGGAAATAAACAAGGAAGAGAGAGAGAAGAGCGAGGGGAGAGTGATAAAAGAGAGGGGAAAAAAATACCATGGGGTGAAAACCCCCATGACACAAAAATGTGATGAAAATGTCTTAAGGGCATTTGAATGCCATTATTATTTTTTCTTCTTTTGTTCATTTTTTATTTTCTGACTGCTCTCGCTGTGAGGCTGCCCTGTGAATGACTTCTCAACTCTGTACGTGTGATTGTTGTTTTGCAACGTGTTGGAGAGACTGCCTGCCTTACAAACTGTCAGCAAAAGCTACATTCAACTCAGAAAAAAAAAAAATCTTCCAAAGCAGAAGGCAAAACAGGCATGACAGAATTGTGTGTGTGTGTGTGTAATTAGTTATGATATTAAGTCACTTTTCACCTGTCACAGCTCAACTCTCTCATTCACACACACAAGGTGGAAATGTGCCCATTAAATAACAGCTCTCTCTTATCAGGGCTTTACAGTAAAAGTACTTTAGGTATATGGCCATGTGTGTGTGCACATTTGTGTGTGAGAAAATTGTGATGTGACTGCAATGGCTGACTCTCCACAGGGAAAAGAGGAGGGGCAGGTGAGCTCCCTCATTTCTTAGAGCATAGTGGAATAGACTGACAATAAATGAGAAATGGGGAGATGAGAGAGAGAGACTGAGGGAGGGAGAGATAGAAAGATGAAAGAGACGGCAAGAAGACGGGGAAAGGGGAGCAAAGCAAAAAAACGAAAAAACAAAACAGGTAGAGGAAGAGGGGGAAAGAAAGAGTGCTGCAGTGCTGTTATGCAACATGTGGCGTATTTCTCAATAAGCTACTGATGCCTTCATATATCAGTTGCTTACTTTTTGTCATGATGTCACTGTCATTACTCTCCTGACTTTCTGCATAAAGACAAGGCAGAGGAGAACATTGGGAATGGAAAGTCTGTTTGTGCCTGGTTTTCAGCAGAGTTGGAGAACAAACATACACACACACACACACACACACACACACACAGAGAGAGAGACAGAGAGAGAGAAAGAGAGAGAGAGAGAGAGAGAGAGAGAGAGAGAGAGAGAGAGAGAGAGAGAGAGAGAGAGAGAGCAGAACAGAGCAGAGCTGAAAATCTGTCATGTTGATGAGATACAGAGATACACTGAGGGGATGCTTAGCTCATCTGATCTATCAGTTATAGTGATGGTTCACTGATTGCTCCAGAGTGGTCACGTGGGTCATGGCTTGGTGAAAATTTACTGTCAACAGCAAAAGCAGATACACTGGTGTTGAATTCATGTTGATATATTGCCTCATGTATTGTTTTTTGTTGTTGTTTGTTTGTTTGTTTTTGTAGGCAGCACTGCAATATATTCTTTAATTGGTTCAGATTTGTTTCAGTCCAGTTTTCCATATATTGAAGTTTTTTAATGTTTATGCAATGTTAATTTCAAAATATATATGAATATACAGTATATATTTCATATTTACACTTTGTCTAGCAAAGCCAGTTAACAATTTAATTTCATTTATTGTGGTCTAGCAGCATCACAGATGAATTTGCTTGATGTCAAGTAGGCTGCACAATGAGAAACCTCATCTATTCATTCTCAGACTGCACACAAAAGATGGTGTTATAGACATACAGACAACCAACAAAGTTTTTTAATAAATGTCAAGCGTAACACAAGTCATGCATTTGTAAAATAATGGCAGCCTATTTTTAGTCACTGTTCACAGTTGCAACGGCTGAGTCACGTCATTCTCAACAAGCTCTCGTTTGTCTCTGCAAGACTAACATACACTGGGCCTCTCAGAGGAATAGTCCTATGCAAAGATTTTATACGTAAACAATTCATACATTGTACAATTTAGTATTTGGAGTCAGTCTTGCGCAATAATGTATTCGCTGTAAGTTGGGTAGAAGTTCATGTGAACACAATCATCAAATAAGTTTTATTGCATTTTTCACATGATTCTTTTGAAGTCAAATCTGAGACGTGATGCAAGTTATCAACACTTGACTCATGTAGTCCTGAAAAAGCCTATTCAGTCCATAATATCATCTGTGATGTGGTTCAAACAGTGTGACATGTCTTCAGTTAGTGCTGGTTGCCATTAGTCAGTCTTGGCAGGAAACTGCTAGTAGTCGTGGTCTTTGTGAGGCTTTTTCTCTCTCTTGAATGCACTTTTACTGCTTTTTTATGGCTCTTTTTCACATAATAATTCCATCCTGCTCTTCATTCCCTATCGCTCATTTCTAATTAGCAGCCAATAAATTAGTTCCACCATCATTTACAGGATCTTCTTACCCTGAGTGTGTGTCTTAATTCCGTATAATTCCATCAAACATCAGTTGACAGCCTCCTTTCGAAATCCAAACAAGTCTTTCCATTGATTTCTTTCTTCATTCTAAAGATTTTATGGCAAGGTCATATCACAATATCAGAGGGGGCCATGACTGACTATCATGCAACAGAGGGAATAAATGATGCCTGTAATTACAAGCACATTATGTCAAAGTATACAGACACATTGAAGTAGAAGAAAAAATATACTCACACACCAGGAGTTAGCAGCCATGCTACCTGCCCTGTAAGAATGTACTTGGATACAGTAATGCTTTGCACTAAATGGGAGAATCAGCATGCTAACATGCTTGCAAGACAATATTCAGCAGTTATCATGTCTACCATGGTGTCTACCACAGTTCATGGCAAGATATTTATGTCAAAACAGCAAATGTCAGCCTCATGGTGGCACTACAAGAAACACCATGGGATCACCACAGTCAGTGGGACACATCTTCCAGCAACTATAAATGTCTCTACAAAATTTTATGTCAATCCATTCAGTAGATGGCTTTAAGATTTGACCTGCTCGAGGCCTTAGAAAAAAAGTCAGTGAATCACCAAAGTCAGTATGATTTATCGTCTGGGGACCATAACTGTCTGTGCAAAATTCCTCAGCAGTCCATCCAATATCAATAGTGTTGAGATATTTCAGTCTGGACCAAAGCAGAGGGTCGGCTGACCAACAGTCAACAATATTTACAGTCATACATTTATCAGTTTACTACTTTGTTACTTAATCAAAATGGATAAAGCTGTTGGAGCTCAAAATTCAGGGCTGTGCAGCACTCTAGGAAGCTGCCTGTCCTCTTGTCCAAGATGGGAGGGAGCAGCGTTGGTTACCTTTTCCTGCACACATGCAAAATGTTTTTACAATTACAGATATCAGTCCAAAGCACTTACTGCATTATTTCTGTCCGGAAAAAAGATTATTATCTGTTAAGAGCACTCTTGGAACACAAGAACCTGGCTCACCCCTAGAAAATAGTAATTCCCCTCTAAACATGTGAGAGGGTTGTCATTAAACATTAACAATGTAGTTATGTAAATGAGCATTGTTTCATGTGTGGACAGCACCACAGGAGCACTTCACCATGGCAACAAACCAGCCCTCAGGAGTCTCAGGCAATATACAATTATTTCCATGACAACATCATTAAAAAGTTTCATGGCTGCCATCTGAAGTGCTCTAATCAACATTAGCAAAGCCGTAAGACCTCAAGGTGACTTCTTGCTTTTTTCGTAATTCTTGTTTAAGTAGAGGCAATGCACATTCCCACTGTTTGATGAAAAATATTGCGATAGAGCAGCTCATATGGTTCATTAAGCTAAAACCTGCTAAATGTCTTATACTGTGATAATGATCAAAGTTTCCTCTCACAGTTACTTTTTTGACCCTACTGAAATGTGACTCGCCTGTCTGCCAACATCTATATCTGAAAAGGAAAAAGGAACTTTGAGTTGTTTCGTAAGAAGCTTTTCATTAAGTTTCCATGCACCCTAACAGTTCTACCACAAACTTTTTATAAAAGAAGTTTGAGAGACTCTTCAGGAAAACTTTTTTCAGCAAAGTTAATGTGTCTTTTTGTCTAGAGAAAGATTGATCTGCAAGATTTCACAGTGTATCACATCATTTCAGGATTATTAAACATGAACTCAATGAAAATTCAATTCACTCTGTTATACAAACAATACGCAATCTAGACAAATGGCATGTCAAGAGACATTAAAGCAGGTATTTTTTCCAAAGCTAAACAGAAAGTAGTGCCTTTAAAACTGTCTTCAAACTCATAACAGCTTTTAACACCAAGTAATACTGCAGTACCACTACGTCTCTGTGTGCTTATTAAAGAGCTTTCAAGAACAATGCTGTATAGAGCTAAAATGTTGACTTTGGTCCCCTGTCCCACTGGTGAATACAAACACCCTTACCCGCTCAAAGTCAAAGATGTATAAGCCCATCAAACACACACACACACACACTCAAACAAAACCACAGATGCACAAAGACATACACACTAAAACAGTACTGGCAAGCCACCAAGACACTCAGTAGAGCCAATCTCTCCCTCACACGGCAGGCTGTGAATTCCCAGCTTACTTTGCAGTGACAACGGGGTGTGTGCGCATCTGTGTTTGTGTGTTTGTGTGTGTGTGTGTGTGTAGATAAAAACACAACAATCACTGAACGCAGGCACAAAGGCCACCAAAGTAAATGCTTGGACGAAGCTGCCATGAAGACATGTACACACACGTACATACACACACACACACGCAGCACATATGATTAGGAATGGATATGCTTGCCAAGTCATTTTCCCCTCTGTTCCAGAAGGTACTGAAGTGCTTAGCACACAGTGAGCAGACCTCAGCCTATAGAAATGGAAAGGCAGGGTGAGACAGAGAGAAAGAGGGAAGGGTGGGAGGTGGAGACAGAAGGCACCAAAGCATGTTGGTCACCAAAATTGCAAAAATTAATTGGTCACACCCATGTGGGTTTGCATTTGCATCCAGCAATTGCACTTGGGCCTAGTTGCAGGAAATTAGATGCCTTTGTTTTTCACAAATTTTAGGTTAACACTTGTGTGCAAATATGCAATTTCATAATCATAGTCTTTCCGGCTGCCTCCTCAGTTAATAGCATGAATAGTCTGGCATTTATGGTGCTGTGTGTTCTTCAAGAGCTACATTTACTGTTGTTATAATGTGATGAAAATGACAAACATTTCCACTGCCATTACATAAAAATCAGTTTAACTGCTGAAGTAATTTAAAAAGTAAATAAAACAAATGCAAAAGCATTAAATGCGAGATGCCTAACATTGAGCTAAACATGACATAAAGCTGATGTTTTTCAGGGAAAGGACAACAAAGAATGGTTAAAGATTGTCAGTATGCCAACAGATAAGTTTGTTTAAAATTAGTTTAAACAAGAATGGAGTGTTTTAAATTAAAAATCAGAGCAGAAAGTGCATTATAAAATGGAAAATGCAATACAATACACTTGAGAACAGTTTCATTCACCAAAAATATTTATTCATGATCCCGTAAGCATTCTTCACTTCAACATGTGTTTTCTGTCTAAGATGGAAATGGCATTTAAAACACCATATGTGCAACCTGTACTGTTTACACACTTAACAAACTGTGCACGTGTTTAACATTCCTTGTATACTGTAAGGTAATGTCACTGTTAAGGGCAAATAGTGACTCTGTTCATGGCAGGAGATGAGAAAAAAATCTGTCCTTGTTTCTGCTTCTTCACACTAAAGTAGGGCCAGGGTGGTGGCTGCTAATTAGGGCAGCACACACACACATTATTAATAGACATTGTTTCAGCCAGGCCTCAGTTGTAAGGTAGTGTCAGTCACTGCTGTTACTCTGTGTCTGCCCTCAGGCAAGGTAGACCTCCTACCCCCCCGTCACACACACACACACACACACACACACACACACACACACACACACACACAGAGAGAGCAGAGTATTTTCATATTTTATGTCACTGACTGTCACTGACTGCATCCTGTGTCAATTAATGTCAGCGCTGAAATACATGTGAAATGAGTGCTTTCATCCTGTAAATATTTTTAATAGCACCTTCAACATTATTGTCTTGCTGTCACAAGAAACTCTGACTAACACAAAGATAGATCTTTGTCGAAAGTTTGAATTAAAACACACGGTGAAAAAAAAGCTAGTTTTTAATGGAACAGTTTTGAAGCACACTGAATGACAGCATGGTAAATTGACTGAGCTAAATTGGGCTTAACCTGACAAACATCAACATTGTAATTATGTCAGGTTTCTCTCTCCATACTTTACTGATTCCTTGCCTGAAAAAATTTCACACCCAGATAACAAATCTCAAGGTATCACCAGAAGCCTGGAAGAGAAAAAGAAAATACTGTCTGCATTTCTTTATATTTTGTATCTCCTCTCCCCCTCCTTTTTCTTTTCTTTTTTTTTTTTTTTTTTTGGCTTCATGTGCAAAATATCCTGAATTTAGAGGGTATGTAGTACATTGCACACTATGCTATATTCATTTTACTTTTGATTTTCAGTTTTGTTTTGTTTTTTTAAATGTTTTAAAATTCTGATACTTATGACTGCACTTAGCCCATACAACATTCACTTTATTTAAATGAGTAGTTTATGTGAAGCGTTCTGCTTCATATAGATATTCAGACAAACACACACGCAGAAGCCTCAGAAAAATAATCTCAGGAGATGGAATTTACTTCGTTAGGCAGAAATGAAAAGGTCATAGCCTGAGATGGTGGCTAATGAGAAGCTCTGTCAGCCAGTAGCTAATGTCAAGATTCTGTGTACTAGCTAAACTCATGCCAGTTGTTGGCAACAATTCAGTGCCTTATTAATAAATGTATTTCTAATGAGCTCAGTAGGAAAGATAACTAGCAAGCTAAAAGACAAGCTAGTCTTGCATGCTTTTGTATGTACAGAGTTTACACTACTAGTAGTGCAGGTACAGGGTCCTGGGGGTGTCAGTTTATTTTTTATATAGTTATCATTTAGTTACTAACATGAAGCAAGGCCTTAGTTTGATCTCCCTCTTGAATCAGTCCAGATTAGATGAGAACATTTTTAAAACAAACTGCTTCACTATCTTGCACTCTCTGGAATGTGGCATCTCAGTGTTTTCAAAATGCATTGTCTCAAAACATAAATGCCCTCCTTCAAGTACCACCAACAAGTGTGCATATTTCTATGCAAGCCAAACCACTCAAAGTTTAAAACACTTAAATCAATGAAACAAAAGCGATGAGACTACACAAGCAAGCACATTAATGTTCTACCTCCTTTGCATTTGTCCTGTGTCCAAAGTTTCACATCAAAAGGACGTCACTGCACAGATGACAAATTGACAACAGCTGCAACTAAGACGAGAATTCAGAAACTCTTGCTTTTATTAGAAACAACTGAAGTGAATGATGCAAAGTGAATAATGATCTCTCTTCTATGGTTCCCACTTCAATATTTCATAGTAAGCGATGATCTCCCAAACATAAAGGGTGTCGTTGCATCCATATTTCATTGGAGAACAATGCAGTGTAACTGACATACACAGGGAGGAAATATGCTTACAAAGCATCAAAAGAACTGTCACACAGTATGGATGGCTGCAGAATAATATAGGGCACTGCTGGATGGATGTAACAAGCTTCATAGCTACACGCATCATTTGATCACAATACAAAGCTAGTGTGAGTGTCTATGTGTAAGACACGCTTCATTTGATCGGGTAATATAAAGCTTTGGTGCCTGTGTTTGCGTGCAAGTTTGCTTGACGTGCATCATTTGCGCATACACTACAAAGTTGCAGTATGCTGTGAGTGTGTGTGTCTGTGTGTGTGAGACATACATCAGCTAGGTAAGAAAAGTCACGGTACGTGCATGTATGTGTGTGTCAATAGAATGGGTGACATGCATCATTTACTTAGATAATACAAAGCTTGTGTGTGTGTATGTGTGTATGTGTAGGCTACAAACAGTGGCATATCTAATAACAGGGCTTTCTGAGAGTGATGAGTCCTGTCACTCCTAAACCACACATACAAACACGCACAGATACACACATGCTGGCTTTCTGCTAAATTAAGCATTGGAGGAACCTACAGTAGACAGCGCAGGCACACATACACACACACACACACACCTCCTGACACAGAAACAAGCTCACAAACAAGCTGAAAGCAACACTTGTGACTAGGAATACATGCAGGGCACGTATGTACATGCGCACACACACACACAATAAAAATGCAGACACAGTGACAGAGACACATGTGCCAGTGTGATGCGACACATAAATTGGGGCATGTATTATTAACTGTCTGAGATTTCAGAGCACATGTTGGGACTGTTGTACCTCTAAACAGAAAGGAAGAAAGAAACACAGGCAGCCTCTATGCATGAAAACAACTGACTGATACAGAGCGCTGTGCAGAGACACAAGACTTCCCATATAATTCTATAGGACTCAATAGTAAAGATGCTGGCAGTTAATTCAGGGAATTAGTCAATCAATCAACACATAAGTCATTTTACTCATGACAAACTGATTTTGTCCTTTAATCAAGAAATCCAAAAGCAATATATAGTCTGTCTCAAAAATGACTCAGACTAATATACTCCAGGTATAGGCCACATATCAACAAAAAAAGTTGGATTACAGGGTTAGTTCACCTGATTTAGAGACAAATAAAAAAAATCTCAACTAGCACTGGTGATGTCTAGCAGTGTTAGTGATTTTGGCTATATTTGCTCATGTTTTGAGATATCTGCCTCTGAGGTCTCCGCTCCCACCCCTAAACAGAGTATTTAAACTTTGCTTGCAGTGGTTTGGATGATCCACAGATCTCTCTATGAACAGTTTTCACTGGAATATTTATCCAGAAGTCACGGTCCCTATGAAAACTGCTGATAGTACTGCATGATCAATGAATTATCCAGAGTAAAAGGGGTATTCATTGTATGGCAGCAGAAATTCTCAGAGGTGGATATCAGCTACACACTGCTGCAGGTAAGTGAGAAAATATGAAACAAAGTTGAAGTTGGCACCAGATCAGGTCATCAAATACAAACAAACCAAATCACACTGTATCTGTGTTGCTCTACAGGATAAAATGAAGAGTTAATAATGATCATTAGTCCCAGCAGTCAGCATTGTCCAGCAGTTATGTTAATCAGTTAAGATGTGACATAGATACAAATTAATTACACCTGACTTTGAAGTATGGCCATAAAATGACACAAACAAAACCAGTTTGAACAGCAGCTTTAACTTAAGAATAACATGCAACAACGTAAAAGACATTCATTATGTAGCTCTGAAAATATACTGTCCATGTGTCTGACTCAAAAATAAATACTTTGAAATGAAGGTTTCAAATTACCTTTAATCAGAGTATTAGACAGATTATTACTCCTTTCACAAAATAAAATAACCCATACTGTAAAGTAAATATAATCCAATCCTTAAAAATACAATGGGCAGCTCTATAGCACACCATATTCGGAAACCTACATGCTCAGTGCCGCAATGTTGAAAAATTCATTCAAACCTAAGAATCAATTTGCAGCTCAGCAAGCTTTGATAGACTCTGGTACTGATGATAGTGATCTCCAGAATGTATTTTCCAATAGTATAAACTAGTTGAGCTGTGCTTAATTTATCTGTGAAACAACTACACAGACCCAGAAACATGATTCAGAACATTTATTTGCCACTCTATGGACAATGTAAGACTGCAGTCATCAGTGAACAACAGACACAGCATATGTAAGCTATGTTCCTACTACACTTTGTAATCTTCAGCTCTCATAATGAAACACAGAATCTGTACTTGAAATAGATTCAAATTAAAATCTGGTATAACTTGGATGTTATCTGTATCAAACAGGTGTATATAAAAAGTGGTCTGTGGAGACTGCAGACCTGTCATGCCCATGTGGTTATTCTTACTTCACTGAAAGAAGACGACACTGACATCAGTTCATTTGGAGGAGGGTAAAATGACTGCAAAGTGGTAAACTATGGCCTTTAATTGAACAGTAAAACACTAACTATACTAAAAAAAAGATACTAAATCTCGCAGAACAAATAAAATAATCCTTGACTCTGAAGGTCTCACTGACATCCTCAGTTTTTCTCTTTGGGTTCATTCAAAATTGAATCAAAGGATGTGGAGTATGTTACAAGGGATCTAAAGAAAGCAGTTTTGATCACTGTATTCAGCCACTTCAAACACGTTTGGGCTCCTCTGATGTCACTGTCCTCTCCCATGTTCACAATCCTCTTCTAGTACACAGCTGCTCTGTCAGAACAGTTTCTCCACGATAAAGGCCAAGACAGCTGCAGCCAGTGTGAGCCCAATCCCCAGCTTCTTCAGCACCTCCTTGTCTAGACTGTAAGAGCCCATCAACAAAATGGACGAAGATGGCATAGAAGCAGGGCCTTGGATGCCATTGGCGATCTGTTCCTGTGTGGGGGGGCATACAGAAATAAAACTGCATTAGGCTGAGATCAAGAGATGGAACAAGACGAAGAACAGGAGGAACTTTACACTCACCTGTAGAACCTGTTGCTGCTGCACTGAGCTGAGCCTCCCTGCCAAACCTTCCTCTCACAAGGAGTCAGTTCAGGACTAATTTACAAATTTGAGTTTTTATATGTCTTGTGAAATCATGGGAAAATCCCACAGATGCATGAAAATACACAGACACACACAAAGGCATTGACTTGCTTTCTCCCCCACACGTTCATGTGCAGTGAAATCAATTCAGCTCATAAATTAGGTCCATAGCTCATATTTAGGGAGAGATTAAATCAGTTGGCCACAGTCACAAATCAAAGAATGACGCATGTGAGCAGAGTGGCCAGTGATCCGACACATCAAATCTCTGTAACCAGAGAGTTCTGTTTTGTCTTAATGTGGTGGACCATTAAACAGACATCTACCACTGAAAGCATGTGACAGTGAAAGATGGGGAGGAGCAATACTGAGAACAGCAGAGCAAGAGAAAAAAGATAAACTCAGGAAGGGCAGGAAGAGGGCGACCAAATTCTCACTGTGTTCTTTAAAGAAATATGTGGAGTTTCTGACATCTGTCAGCCAAATCATAATTTACTCAGCCTCTATATAAAATAGCTATTTTATGAGAGGGGGTATATTACTACCTTTCATGGATTGTTGCAGTTGATCATTATGTATTTAGAAATACATACATTGATGCCACTTGATATAAGGGTTCATAGATACTTGTGGTGCTATAATTTAGGAGAGCAAAGGGGAATTACAGCACATTCTCATTCCCTCCACTTTCCTGTCTCTCTCTTGTCCTCTCACCCTCTGTTTCTCTCCACCTTCTTCACCTCTACAGCTCAGTTTCATTTGGAAATTATCGACACAACAATAAACAGAATTTTGAATCTGCTGCTTATTTCAATATTTTGTGGATGAAAGCATTCATAAAACCAGCCATTTGCTTATGCAAATGAGTGCATTTCAATTATCTCTGTGTAAAGCTGCTAATGCAGTTTTGTAGTGATCCAATTATTACAGAGTGCTGTCTATTGAATCAAGCTGATGTTGAGAAGGTGCACTGTGATGTAGTGAGGGAAGGTTGGAGAGGCATGAGAAAATGAAAGTCAGCTTACAGTGTTACCACACCAGAAGAAGCTGTGATGAGAGGAACATTAAAAATAAGCTGGCGTCTTTCAGTGTTAATTTAATTCAGTTGGTAACACTGAATATTGATAACCAGCCCTACTTCTCCCTGACCTCCACACTCCCTCATTGATCATCATTCTGTTTGATTACACATTTATTTAGTATCATCTCAGTGTTTGACAGTGGAGACCAGAGGTGTGATTTCATGCAAAGCCAATTGATTGCTAAATAAAGAAATAATCCCACACGAGATGTGGTCCTTTTAATTTGAGCATTAAACAAACTGTATGAGAGAGCCAACACTTGTCAACATCTCTGGATGGAGATCGATCTGGATGACCTTGTGGAAGTTGTGAAAGTCTATATGTCTCCTCCTGCATGACAGCTGGTAAAATGCCTCATCACCACGAAGGTAGATTATGCTGGACGATATTGAGCAATTGATCAGTGGCTTTCTAGAATAACCTTTAATCAGGTTCACTAGGGATAACTGTAACAGGTTTAGCTTTGATATATACCAGAGGTGGATTCCTTCTCTCTCTCTCTTCTCCCTCTCTCTACCCTTCCTCATACTCACACTTCCACTAATGTATCTCCATCAGGTCATATACAGCAATCTACTGTCTCACCTGCCTTTATTAACAGCAAGAGGTCTTTCCATTTTTCTTTCATCCTCCACCCTTTTTCCAGGTAGGGTGCTTAGCCAATTATCAAATTCAAATATCTGGCTGTGCTTGTTCTCTACTACTTTGCCATCATATATTATGAAAAAGAAAAAGTAAAAAAGGTCCTTCATGAGTAGAAAACTCATTGATGAACATGAAAAGTTGCATTTGCAGAGAATTCATATGCATACGTACTGTACCTTTGAGCTATGAACTGAGAGTCAAAGAATGACAGACTTTGTGGAATGCAAAGACCTACTTGTATACACAGTATGAACACATATGTAACTGAGACTCAGCACACACCCACACGTGTTGTATGCACATGGCCATGTGTATGAGCAGCTGCAGAGCGTATGTCCTCTGCCTCTCTATCCTCACATTATTCCTGCTCCCCTGTCCTCTGATGGCTGTGAATGCTACCTTGCCACCCACTCTCCTTCTCACCGTTGCTGCTGAATGGTTTCCTCTGTTACTGCGCACAATGGAGAATGGATACTATGACTGGCAACGCCTACGTGACACATCTATAAGTCACTTACAGTAACTTCAGACAATAAGGTGAAGGGAGAATCGATAACAGAGGTCTGGCTGACGCATCCACATTTGCCTAATGTCAGGCTCATCTTTGGACTTCCTGATGGTGAAACTGATATACTGTTTTGTTGCTGCTTTGATGCTGTTTTGATGCTTGAAAAACAATGATGGTGCTTTTGGCTAAGGTATATGGTGGCAGTTATGTCAAGTCCAAGTCACGGTGCATGTACTAGTTGCCAAAGAGGCACTTCACTGTACATTTTGTAATGATGTTCAAATTACTAAACCAAACTCATCAGTGATAATATATTTGAGATGTATTCAGTTAGGTCACACAGTATGGCTTTTAGGAGATTTTAAATGTTGGTTCATTCATTAAAGGATGAATGAAATGGCAGTGAGAAAAAGAGATGAAAGTTGGTTGCTTTTTATAAAAATGAATGAATGAGACATGCTGCATGTAAACGGGAAAATAAAATTCACTTAATAGCACAAATTTAATTTCCTGCTTACTTGTGGAAGAAAAGTACTAGGATGAATATTTAATGTGAACTGAGACAAAAGAGAGACTCAGAGTAAAGGACTGGTGAAAAAGAAAAAAAAAAGTTGAGTCTACTTATCTGTCTCTCTGCAGGTGTCTTTATCAACAGGGTGCCAGGAGAAAGACTGAATAGTACTGTCTAAAATCTATTACTAGTTGGGCGGATAAGTGAAAATCCAAGTGCCAGTAGGTGCGTGTCAGCACAGTGGGAGAGATGGGAGGAGAAGAGTGGAGAAGTGGAAAAACTGAGAAGAAATGAGGAAAGGAAAGAGAGGGAAAAAAGGGGCAGGAAAAGATGAGAGATGTGGCTTTCAGTGATCACCACTTGCGAGCTGGCATGCTGAGTTTCTGCATATGTCTGTGAGAAAGAGAGAGTTGGTATTTGTGAGTAAGTGTGTGTGTGTGTGTGTGTGTGTGTGTGTGTAGACCTGTGGTGGATAATGTCTGTCTTTCTCTTCACAGCGGTAGAACAGTGGAGAGTAATCCTCCTGAAAATCACCTAACATCACACCAGGGATATAGAATACAGAGAGGCTAACACAGCTAGATACTTTCCCTCAACATCTAAGGCTCACAGTTTGCTCTCTTAAAAACTCTTGCTCCATTTACAAACATGTACCTATTTAAAAAAAAAAACAAAAACCTAATTCTCATATTCACACATACACACACAGACACACAAACAACACAACATGAAAGCCAGAAAGCACAATACACAGTGGTCACATTTCTCACATGATCCTCACCAGCTGTCAGTGTCACTCTAGACACACAGAGATCTTGGAATTGGTGTGAGTGTGAGTGTGAGTGTGCGTGTGCGCGTGCACACATGCGTAAACAGAGACAGGCTCCTTAGTCACTGGTGATTTGACAAAGCAAAGTGACAATAACAACATGCTGTAGTTGTATTTACAACTAAACAAAAGGATGAGAAAGAAATTATAAGAGTGACTGCAAGTAATATTTCTGATACAGATTATGTCTTTGTTGGAAATCTTTCACTGACTAAGTCCTAGTATAAATTTGACTCTTTTTGGTTTGTTGATAGAAGATAGAAGTTATGGCTTACAACAAAAAGAGGAAAAGAGGCTCAGCAAAGAACTTGAGTCATATTCTCTCTTTCTTACTCTTCCCTGTCACCTGAAATTTTTCCCATTGCCCAAACTGTAAAACCCTCCGTCGCAACAATGTATAGGCATACAGGTATACCTGTTGCCACTTTACATGCACACTAAGCTACACACAGCACAGCATCCTGATCCAACATACTGCGAAGTTGCACTGACAACTTGTTTCTTCATGCCACGTGTACCATATACACGCATGATGACTGTATAGACATGTGCAACTTGACTCACTAACACCCACAAACATGCACAACACAAATATATATAAACATATATCACTAAATATCACAGCAAAGATAAGATAAAAAGGTTCATCATCATCATTTTCTCTCACTGTGCATCATTTAAGTGCAAAATTACAGCCAAGACAACAGAGGCAAGAAACACATCAGTGCATCTAGTGTCACACAGTGTAGCGTCTGCAGGACATTTCCTCACAGTTATTTTATGTGGTGCTACTGTGGTATTTTATTGTTTTTAACAGCTTTTTGATTCAACTGTTGCCTCCAGTTAGTCAGTGGGGCTGGTGTCCAAGCAAAGTTATATGACATAATGTGGAACATTTTAGCTGCTGGATGAGAAAAAAGGAAAAACATCATTAAAGACTCCAGTCACCCTGCTCACTCTCTGCTTCTTCTGCTGCCATCTGGGAAACGCACCAGAGCATCACCAAACCAGCAGCACCACCCAGCTGACAAACATCACACTGATTGACTGAAACTGAACTGACTTACTTCATAACTGACTTACTACATAAACTACAGGGTATAGAGACGAACAGATGCCTCAAGTTGCTCCCACAAACAGGTTTACATTTACAGTAACTAAACACAGAAGAACACTACATTGACATACAGTAAGGTGTTAGGTGTGCATGTAGAGTATGACACTATAGTAACACTATTATAGTAGCACTATTACAGACAGTGAAGAAAGCAGACACCTTCACATGTATGTAGATACACATAAACATCATACATGAACACTTGGTGGAAAAGAAAAACACACACACACACACACACACACACACACACACACACACACACCAATCAGACTACAAGTAAATCTGACACTGCAGTATGGCATTTAAAAAGTTGCCTCCTCATACCGCCACTGTATTGTATTTTTGCCGGCAAGGAAGGAATGGAAGAGGCCTGAGGTGGTTGTTGGACAACCACAGACACATTTCAGATTTAATCTCATATTGCACAATACACCACTACATAAAAGTAACTTGATGTTTAAAGCACCAACAATATAAGTCTTTGGAGTTATTCCAGGTAATGTGTCTCTGGTGACAAAGATGCTTTCCTGAGCCCAGGATTAAAGAGAGCAGATTATATGTCTCATGCAGATTCAAACACTGAAACAGGTTTAACTGAGCAGAGACAGCTGTCCTTGTAGCCTATTGTTGTGGATACCATTAGCATAATTAAAGACTGGTGAAAAATATCACAAAACATGTAAAAGTAAAAGGGGTTATGGGAGGCCAGAATCCACTACAGAACCTTCTAGAGGGTTTGAGGGCCTCATTCAGTGCAAGGAAATAGTAATTACCCTAAAGACATTTCTGTTGTCACCTAACTCCACATGTGTTCAGAAAATGTCTACATAATTGCTCACCCACCCATAGCAGAGGGGGCATTTAATCAATTTAAAAGAAAATAATAATAATCTTTTTATGTTTCATGACTCTGGATCAAAAACTATTACGATAACAATAGTTCATTGCTGAGGCATACTTCCCCTAAACTGCGGCAGTTATACCGATGAGACAGCATGCTGGTTACATTCAAAATATAACATACAGCCATGGGTGACTCATCTGAAGACCTTTGCAGAGGAGGTTGTTTAAAAAGTTGATACTGGGAAAAGACTATTTCTATGATAACATGGAAGAAAAAAAAAACCCAAAACATGTCCTTAAAAAAGATTACTCATTAGCTAAACAAAATTTTTCTTTCTCCCCAACAATTGTTGGCTAAGTGCTTTATTATTTACATCTTACATCTGTGGTTCAAAAAACAAAGCTAAGAGCAAAGGCCCTTTAAAAGCCTATGACATTTTAAATAAACAAAACAGAATGAGGCTGTGCAATGCCATTTGACATGTTGGGTAAGAATACTAAAAATAGACATGACTGATATTTTGATGGCTTAACATTTATTCCTTTGTTACTGTGACTTTGGTTCTTCAAGTATACACAAAGCACAGGGCGTGTAATACAATTTGACATGCTAAATGAAATGCTTAAAATAGCTATGCCTGCTGTTTAAAGGCAAAACAAATTATTTGCTACTAGAGTAAACAAAGTCATGCAAAGGCCAAGCAGAACCTTTTGACATTTTAAATAAAAGTTTAAAAATAGGTTTGAGAGGATTAACTGTATCCAAACCAGAAAAAAACAGCCTAATCTTTGATTGTTGTTCTTTTTCTGACAATACAGATGACAACATGTATGCATAACGCAACATGAAAGCAACAATCCATAATAGTTGCATGTCATCACAGAGCAGTTCAATTGTTTGGTGTGAAATACAGATTTTTGTTTGAGCATTGCGTCTGTGTGTGTGTCTATGTACGTATTGGGCATGTGCTTGTGTTGTTGACACAATGCTTGTGTGTCTCATACAGCCTGCGGCTAGTAGGAGTCTGCCAGGCTTGGGGGTTGGGGGGGTACATTAGTGTATATGTGTGTGTACAAGGATCAGTGAGCATTTGTATGTGTGTGTGTGTGTGTGTGTGTGTGTGTGTATATATATATATATAGATAGATAGATATACATAAGCTTTACTTTAGCAATGAACCTTTAGTGTATGTGAGTATGTGTCTGCATTTACAGTGGGTACTGTAAGCATTATGAAGCAAAGTACCCGCTATTCCACTCACTCAGCCTATTAACAGAATATGTAAAGATACAATTAGAAATTGACCACATTCATACAGTGTGTGTTCTTATATCTCTCTTGCCACATATTCACAACAAACAAGTAATATATAGACACAAACACAGGTTGGCGGAACTGATTAAAACAGAACAGGGACAACAGGGGGACAAGAAGCAAAGGGAGGAAAGGTAGTGGGAGAAATTATACAAACAGGACAAAAACAGAAAGAACCAAAAACACATTAAAAGAAAAAAAGAAACAAATGAGAAAAAGAGAGAAAGACACGAGTAATGCTGGAAAAAACAAGAATACCACCCCAGAGAAAAGGAAAAAGAAAGGCCAGCAAATTTAATACTCAAGCCGAGATTTGTCCATTCACCTCCATTTTTTTTGTTATTCTGTCAATTTGTGGTCATGGAGGGACATTGTTCACTACCCATATTCCTTCCTCTCTCTCCCTCCCTCTCCAAGCTCTCTCCTTTTTCTATTCTGTCTTTCATACGAACTGTCAATTTGCGGTCTTGTGGAGAGAGCAGAGCTGTTTTCACCTCTCTCTCCTATTCTCTTGGTCTCCTTGAGAAAGTATGCTGTGAAAAGAGCTGATTATTGGATGGCACTCAAGCTGCTTTCCTGTCTCCTGATCTCTCCGTCTACCTTGCTCTCTACCTTTCATTCTTGCTTCATTTTTTGGCCTCTCTCTCACACATGCCTCTCCTCTTTTATCATTTAATTTCATCTGAGGATGAGGACTGGTGAAGATACTTTCTCGTTTTCTTTGCTTCACAATGCTGTTGAGTGCTTTCTATACTATTGTGTCCCACTAAAAGACTCATTACTGTCCTTCCTCTTCTGCAGAAAGTGCTGTTTCTGTGAATGAGGAGCTGACAGCCAGAGAGATAGAGCAAAAGAGAGATAGGGAGAGAGAGAGAGAGGGAGAGGGAGAGGGAGAGAGAGAGAGAGAGAGAGAGAGAAAGAGAGAACATAGGAAGAAATTACATCCCTGTCAATAAAAGCAAAATTCTCTGTCTTTAAAACCTTGGTTTTCTTTCATGGAATTACATGACAAAGACACCAATGGCTTTTAATGAACATATCACACCGCACTAAAGATTAAGGGAGAGGGAAGGTAAAACGAGACAGTCAGACTAAACATGGAGGGAAATATGGGAGTTTAAAAAGAGGAGAAACTGAGAAAGAAAAGAGAATGCATAACACAAATAATATGCTGCTGTCTGTAAGGATGCATCTTCTACTACTACTACTACTACTACTACTACTTCTACTACTTCCTAATTCCTTCATCAGTAATTGGGAAATGGGAAGGATTGTCATTTATCAGAAAGACATGAAAACACCATGGACAGGTTGCCAGTTCATTACTGGATGACCAAATAAACTGTTTGGGAAAAAAACTTGGCTTTTGTGAATATCCACATAGAAAAATATTCTCTAGTGGAGCACAAGCAATGTAATCCAGTCAAGTGTGTAAAATTGTCCACGCTGCCCGTACCTACCCTAGTTGGTTAGTGGTTACTTTCACCACTAACAAATGTGGCTCTAAAGACACTTTAAGGCAAGCTGCTGTACTCAGCACAACATCCTTGGGCTGCACACAGACAAAGAGCAGCCATTAGAGCGCTATGAGTGTATCCTCGTTATTCATCCATCCATCCATAATCCCCACACCTGTCCATCAGTTTTGCACATATAAGCCATCACGTTACTCATCCATACATCCACGTCTATCTGTTCTCTTTCTGGTCCATCCATTCACACCTAAGCACACAAGCTTTCACATGCCACTCCTCTATAAATCCATCCATCTATCCATCCGGACATATTGCTTCATTCCCACATGCATCAGTACGAATACTGGCTGGTGTGCAATCATCTCTCTCTCTCTCTCCATCTCTGAAATAATAGATATCTTGCTCTGTTCCTCGTTCCACAAATGGACATTACAGACCTCGCCTATCCAATCACCCACTTATCTACCAATCTTTCTTCTTCTCACTTGCATGCTCCTCTGCATCTTGGATGAAACAACAAGGCTCAGATTCTGTCCTCCCATCCTAGTCCTTTATTCTTCTGTTTTTCTCTCGCTTGCCACCAAAAGCCTGTAATTACAGACCTTGCTGTAACATACTGGGGGTGAGTGTCTATCTGTCTTTCCATAATCACTCATTCATCTCACACACACACACACACAATCAGCTCAGTGTGAGGTGGCCTCATGCAGAGACTCATAGAAAATAGATGGTCTTCAAATATGTATAGGCTAGCCACCAGTGTGTGTGTGTGGGCACATTAGCCTCAGATTATACTGAATGCATGTGTGTGCAAGTGTATGTTAAATCAGACCTATTCACGTATAAAAATAACATTGAATGCAGATACTGGACACATGGCTGTCAAGTACATTATATATACCAGAAGGCTGTGCTGTAATTGTGTCTGTAGCTTGCAGATGGTGCTGTGTTTCCAAGCCATTAGGTCACTTATCTATTAGCACTGCGCTCCAGTGACACTCTGCTGTCATTAAGAGCTGACAATGCAGGTCATGAGGACTATGGATTACAGATCATCAGCAGCATCACTGGAAAGTCACTTAATAAAACAATATAACAATTACCAATATGTGGACAGCAGAGACAAGCATACATGAATTTTTATACACCAGTGTAGCACAAAATACTCTGATCTGCCAGTCAGCCTCTATGTTTGTCTCTCTATCTGTCTTTTGGCTTAAATCGGTTTCTCATTCAGTCGTTCTGCCTCCTGTGATGATTTCCTTTCACTGTGGTTGCCAATCTTGATGTAGTCTCAGCCCAGCTCATCACCGACTTCACCCATATACACTAAAAGCCGTAGGACATTTTAAATTCAGCAGAGAATTTATATAGAGTAATATCTGGACAAAAGTATTTATAGTATTAGGACCAGACAGAGTGTATGTCGGTGTATGAGAAACAACCTGTAAGAATGTAATGTGTACGTATGAATCTTTGTGTGAGTGTAATGAATAATAGGGGCCTATGCGTGTTGTGTAAGAATGTCAGTTTGAAGTGGGTGAGTGTTGGCGAAAATAAGTGGGGGGGAAACTAATGCAAGCATGTGTTGGATTGCCTGCAGACTTTATGAGGCAACTACTTTTACAAGGTCTCGCCCCCACTGCTGAACTTTTCATTGTTGAGTGATGTGTCGCTTGGCTTGCTGTGAAACCTCTCTCTTTCTTTCTTTTTATCTCGTTCTCTGCCAACCATTTCTGTCTCTCTGCATGCCTTCCTCTTCATCAGTGTCCCCCCTCTCCCTCTCATGTCTCTGTCTGTTCCTTGGTTCCCCTCCCTCTCTGTCTGGCAGTAAAGGCTGATGGAGTGTGAAATTAGAAAGTGTATCATATTCTGCTCTGTGGCTCCATGTCCTGAGCTATAAGCTACAGCTAGTCAGAGTGAAAAATAACATGCAGTGAAACAGATACATTAACATGGTGTTTGTGTGTGTGAGTGTGTGTGTGTGTGTATGTCTGTACACCTGTGTGTGTATGTAGTAGGAAGGAAGGCAGAGGACAGTTTAGCTAGCTACAGCTTATCTTCAATTACTTATCTCATGGTGCTTTTCCACAAACTGCAGGAGCAGACATGGATTAAAAATGTGGACACACACATACATACACACACACATACTTGTTAATTTGCTAACCACACAAAATTTGAATTGCCTGTTGTAAACAACTTTTATAGTTTTGATAAGGAAAGAACACACAGAGAGAGCTTGACAGGTGCAGGGTAGGTTCTCTCATTACCTGAAAAAGACGCATTTGATGCATTTGCGTGAATATACGCATGTCTGAATACACGCATCCACACTACAGAGGCTACTGATTTGAAGTTGGAGTGTAACATTTCACCGCTACATATTTGAAAATCGATAGAAGAGTCAGATAAGGCTACAATGATACAAAATTGGAAATGAGTGACACAAGTTTTCCGAGTGACCGCCTCTTTCTGTGCTCGAAATTATCTATGCTAATGCTAATTGATTATTGTGTTTATGTTTTATTTACAACACAATGTGCCCATATACAGTAACGCTGCTGAAAATACCAAATTTAGATGGAAGACACTGACTGGAGATCCAAGGTATACAGTACTCAATTCATACCATATCTGAAAAATTCATCTTCCTTGGGGATTGGCCAAAAAAACAGCAGTGAGTACATCACTGCTAACAGTATTTTCTGGGACAGGGCTGATTCAATATTTTGATACAAATACAAATTCAAGCTTTTTTTTCCAACCAGCTAGTCAAAAGGGATACACTTTCATTCATGTAATAGAAATGAATCTGAACATTGATGCAGCTGAATTAAATTGCACGTAATGGACTTAAAACCACAATCATATCTATATAAACTTATCTATTGTTTTTGTATTAGATCATGGATAATTTATCCAGATACATATTGGATCATTTGATAGGGATACATGTGTGCATGTGTGTGTGTGTGTGTGTTTACCTGCATCAGGCCAGACACCTCCCCTTTCTGAAGTGGTGCAGCAATGGAGGGAGTGAACGGCTTACTATCTTCAACTGGCTGGCCTCTCATGAAGTGTTTTCCTGCCTCATAGATGTCCACCTCGATCATCTTCCCTTTGAACTCAGCCCTCTTAGGTACCAGCACCTGCAATCCATGAGCAACATATCATACCTGATGTCATGATTATTTAACATTTGACCGTGGGAATACACCTACAATAAAAAATAGAAAATAAATCACATCATATTGTCACAACTTCAGAGTAGAGCACAATGGAAAATATTAACATTACAGAACGAAAGCTGTGAGGTTTGGTAACTGTCGCCTAGTGACTGCACTTTAGTGCCCACAAATGAGATGAATCCAGCATCTTGTTGTAAGTTGCCTAAAAAAAGCAAACCTATATAACATCTGTCAATTACATTTTCAATTAACCACTGTTTTCCCCCTCATTGTTTTTTAGCTAGTCTCTGCATGCTTACAAAAAACACAGGATTGAGTTTTTCAGTTCCATTTATAGAAGCCCTCAAGGTTAAAAACTACAGCAACAGCTGTGAGATAAACCAGTGGGATTTGCTGGTTTGTCTTATTATTTCACCATGGCAACTATAAATCTTGGATGATCACAGCAGGAAGGAAGAGAAAACAAAGAGTTATAATTACGGCTTAGTGTGAAATGGAATTTGTTCTTAATGACTTACCCCTGTAAATAAAGATCATATTCAAAAGCTTTTTCTTTCAAAACAATTTTTAAACTAACCACAAAATTGACAGATTGACAGTGATGTATGCTGTACGGTTCGAGTACTGATTTACTCTTTTTATTCAGCTCTGATTCAATACCTCTGGTAAATACTAGTAGAATAATTGATGTTGTTATTGTTGGGATTTAAAACTGCAGGCAAAAATTGTAATCAGAGCCATAGCCAATCATAGTAAACATCCTTCAGATTTGAAAAGTGATGTTATCCTCTTGATGGCAAAATGGCAAAATATCTGACACTGCACTGACTATTTATTTTGGAATTAATATATTAGATAATTACACAAGTTTAAAGACAATGAGTAATAATTTAATAATAATAATAACAATAATGTCATCATTTGCTGATCTGTCTTGATAAATTCTCTTTCAGCTCAGAGACTTGGATCAGCAGCAGACCAGCAACCTTGGACAAGCTGGGATTCAATATCTTGCCCAAGTACACTTCAGTGGGCTGCATGCTGACTCAGATCATCTGGTGGTCTGTCTAACCATTACAAGACTCTGCAGGGCTAAGCTACTGACTCGGCAGAGAATAGCATGTGAACTGGTAGAGGGAGTGTTACTGCTGTGATGGCAGGACTACACCCGGCTCAGTGTTAATCTGTCAGTCTTTATCCAGCTGGTGGAATATGATAGGAAATGGAGAACAAGCCAGACAGACACACAGCCAGCGCCACACCTGCCATATCAACACACCTGCTGCTCGACACTCTGGCCACTGTGAAGATGTATGTGTGTGTGTGTAAGTAGCCAGCAGTGGCTGGGAGCAGAGAGGTAAAACAGCAGGGCTGTGAGGGAGTTAGGAGATAGAGATAGAGATAGAGAGTGAGTGTGTGTGTGTGCGTGTGTGTGTGCGTGTGTGTGTAGGTGAGGGTCATTCGATGCCCATTACAGGGTGATTAAATGATGAAAGAGCCTGTCCGATTTCATTGGAAACCCCCCTTCCTACTTCCTCACTCAGCTACTAACAGACAACACACACACACACGCACACACAGATACAACCCAGGTGGGTTGGGTGCCTATTACACCCGTCAGAATAGATATCCATCTGATGGTGTAAAAGTGAAACTAGGCCATTTGTTCACACTCACACCTCTCCACCTTATTCCCCACTTCCCTCCACCCACACACCCACTCTCCACCTCATTCTGTCCTTTCCTTTGCTCCCACTACTCTTTTCACTTCTTTCCTGACCTTTGACTTTCCCATTTTTTCTTCAACACCTCGACTCCCCGAAACCACCCACTCCTCCCAACTGGACTGTTCTAGGTTTTGTTTTTCTCTCTCTATTTGTCTCTCTGTCTCTCTCTCTCTACCTTCTCCTTTCTCCTGCTCTGTTCATCCAACACTCTTAATCAACACTGTTATATGTTATTGATGCTTTTATCATGAGTGACACACAATGAAGTTTAAGCTTTACATTTTACATGTAATTACATTATTGCACCAAAAATAAATACTGGGTTCCTAGAGTGATCATATATATTTGGACGTAGAGATAAAAGTGAGGAAGAATGATAACAGGTTCTCAAAATGCAACTTAAGCTGTGAGTCAGGCCTCTGTAATGCAATGTGTATACAACCTCAGTGTATGTACTATATGCGCATGTGTCCCGTAGGTGTAGATATATATATACATATATCCCCTGGGGGGACAGACTCAGGAAGATACTGGTAGATAGTGTCTTCATGTTCTTTTTTCAAGTCAGAGTGTGATTTAGGAGGTCATGCCAAATGCTTAATTTCCAAAAGGGTGGGGTGGCGGGTGCGGGCGCACATCAAACATATCAACATGTTCTCCTCGAGTACAGTCAACATGACACATGACACATACATGTCTGCATATTCACAAACGTACACATGTATGAAGGAGTGCACACTTGTACAGCACACATGAACCGAGTGACTTGTAACTTAAGTTTATAGCCTGCAGAAGGAGGTGCAAAGGAGGAGGAGAGGAGGGGAGGAGAGGGAAGTGGAAGGGAGGAAAAATTATTACCATCCCCTGCCCTCCCTGCTAATAAAAAGCATAACTTCAAACATGTTTCTGATGATGGTTAAAGCAGGAGGAAATTGATTTATTTGAAGATGTTTTAAAGTGAATTTTTCACAGGTTGAGAGAGGGTCTTTGAAGCCATGTGGGTGTGTGCGTGTGTATATGAACAGCTTGTGTGTGTGTGTAGGATGGAATGTTCATGTCTTTAGGGCTGACCTTAATGTTAGTACAGTAAAAAAAAGCAAAATGTACTGCCTCTATCAGCCGCCAAATGTTCTCATGAGCACCGCAGGGTGTGTGTGTGTATTTGCGAGTATGTGTGATATTACTGCTAACCTACTTTAGTCAATACAAGCTTAAGCTTCTGACACCTGCTGTGAGTTCTCCTGTGACGTGCGAAGCAAAGCTTCTGATCTGATTTACTAAGTGTGAAAATGAGGAAGAGTTGGATTAGCTTCACAAACGGAAAAAATATTCATCAAATGCAGATTAATTTACAGCTTATTTACTGTATGTTTTTGAAGGTGGATGGAGTGTGCAGGCCAACTAAACTATTTTAGGATTCATCCAATGTGTGTGTGCCTACAAACCTTCCTGATACCCATACCAGCCAGTGCAACTTTAGTGAAACATCAGCAAAAATGTATTCACCAAATCAAGGATTATAAATGATAGAAAATTGTATGACTTAAGTTCAACAAAATATGACAGTTTTAGAGGACTACTCCTTCAGCTTTACATGGGTGAATGATACTACTGTAATTTAAGTAAAAATTAAAAAGATTTAATTATGTAGAAAACATTTTTAATGTATCTTTTTTAATGGCTGTTGTCAAAAATCGTAGCTGTTTTGAATGTGCTGGGACAAATGGACACTAATTCTAACATGTTCTATAGTAGGTGCAAAAGAGTCATACTTTTAAGTGTTTTGACAGACATACCTGTTCGTAGAACTTGTTGTGAGACACGTAATATTGGGCATCGAAAGACTCTTCTGTCACCAACACATGTTGTCTCTCCCCTACCTACAAAGAAGGTGGGAGAGATAGAAAAAAATGAAATTGTACTTTACTCAGATAACAAATGTTTACCAAATTTGTTACCCAGGCCATATATTAGGGCTATATATTCTGTTTTAATACAACATGAGTAAGTTGCCTCCGTAACACAGTTAGAAAGTTTTGTGCTTTCACCTTTTTTTTCATGTTTTTTATTAGTGCAGTTCACTGTTTAATTACAATCTCAAGGTTCCCGAGCAACTTCACTTTTAGTATTTTGGCTGAGAGAACAGTGAACACTATTCAACTCAGGTCCTTACAAAAAAAAAAAAAAAGGAAAACTGAATAAAAAGAAGAAAAAGTACAAGGCTATAGAGGATACAATTCAAATGCTTACAGAAACAGTCTATTCAGGACATCAGAAAAACAAATACTACAACAAAGCCTCCAAATGAAGAATTTTAGCAAGGGACATAATAAAAGAAAATACAATTTTGCTGAAGAATGTTGTTGACTCAAAGACAGAGAAAGAAGTGGAGAACTTTGCTGAAAGAACGGCAAGCATCAATAAAGCTGGCCAGAAAGGGAGATATCTACTTCTCACATGTTCCCAATGGATAAGTGTCTTAACAATTAAGTTTGGACAAATATTTGACTACGCTTCTTGACTGGATATTTCATATTTCATTTTACGTTTTTGTGAATGGAAAAAGACAAAACTTTGTTGTTAGTATGGCCTAATGCATCTCCTGATGTGTCCTGAATGATAAGTATACCTGTACATTATGCATTATAATCTACCCCATTATTACACAAATATGATCACTCAGGAAGCACATAAATGTCAGCTGGAAACAGTGTCTTATATGAGACACTTTACATTTATTTTGCCATTAAAAACATGCAAATGTTCTCCCAATGTAAGAAAACACCAGAGTGCTGCAGAGCATAAAACACTTGGGTTTCAAATATCAGCAACATACAACAACATACAGTTGAAATATCCTGTAGGCTCAGTGAGCAATATTTGCATTTTAACTCCTTCAGTGATGAGCCCTGTACTGTAAAACTGTGCTGACTGATCATTTTCTTGGCAATAAGTCAGAGCCTCAGAAGTCATGGCTCTGACACATTGCTCAGGGTGTTTCCATTTTTGCAGACACCCATCTTCTGTACTCTTTTCTTCCCTCCCTCCTGTCTTTATCCTTTTTGCTCCCATCCCTCGCTCCTATCTCTGGGCTCTTTGTTCATACCCCTCTTCCTTCCACTATAATTCCCTCTCATCCTTCTCTCTCTCTCTCTCTCTTTTTTAACTGATTTTACTGTGCATGTGTGTTCCAACACCTGCACAGGCATGCTGACAGACTTAAAAAGAGGCCAAATAAATCACTGTTTCCTGCAAACAGAGCAATTTTCAAAAAAGAGCCTGGAAAAAATATTCTTTGAACATTATTACTGGATGGTGAACATTTGATTTGGGCCTTTTGTTTGCTCCTTTGGATTGAAGACAGATGTCTCTGCTGTGAGACCCACATCCTGAGCACATGAAAAAAGACTATTTTCACAGTGCTGTACATATATTTATGGAAAAAACACAGAGAACTCCTCCATTAACATTTAATAATTCTGTGAACCATCAACTACTGACTAATGACCATAACTGTCTATGTACTATGATTTTTTTTTTTAAAGTGTTCAATTTTTTCTCAGATGTATCACTTTGGAAAGAGACAAGAGGTTCGTCACATATTCGCAAAATGCAGCGCAGTGCCCCTTCACAAAGTGGTTAGTCATTTAGATTTCAGACTTGCACTGTGGACTAGAGGAGGGATGGAGTGGAAGAACTTAAAGCTAGATGTGTATGATGTGACTTTGTATGGATCTGCCCGGCTTATTAATACCTAATCCACACCTAAACAACCAGCAAGGAGCAATGATGTGGGATTAAGGTATATCCTGATATGTTGATTGAACTGTGAAAAAGAGGATGATCATGCATGAATACATGCTAACATAGACGGCGACAAATAGTAAATGAAAAGTTGATGAGCTTCACACACTGTGCAACACAACATGAGGTCTGCGTATGTGTGTGTAATTGTAATATATGTGTTGGTTTTTGCTTGTGCAGCTTCTCATCTTTCCTGTAAGAGTCTGCATTTAGATTTGTATTTACACCATCTGTTGAAAAACACCATAGAATACAGAATAATAATGTGTGTGTGTGTCTTTGCACAGTGAAATGTGTATTTAATTCACCATCCAGAGCATAACATCCCAAGATACACAGCAGATCCGCTACAGATCTGTGGGATCATGAGTTTAATTGATAATTAATCCACATCATAACGAGGATAATGAGGGAACTGTGGCTTTGAATTGTAATCAACATTTTCATCTGTGTCACAAGTAAAGGAGCAATTCACCCGAATACCATCCAAAATATCTTGCTGCATCTGTGGTCTTTTTACCATGCAACTGCATTATGTTTCTAAGCAGATTCACATTTAACCCACCCAACATGTATATACAATGAGGACAAGCTAGAATATTTTAGCCTATTGATTCCTTATGTGCAAGTATCAGTTAAGGACGGGATATTCTCAGTGATATAACAATATTTGATGAGGATGTAACAACCAGTGTGGCACTAATCAAAGTAGCAATAATGACAAACAGCCAGTGTACCCAGTCTCTTCTTTTGCTTCACCTTAATTCACTGAACACTTTATTAGGAACACCATACTAATACTGGGTATAGCCTCCCTTTGCTCTCAAAACAGTCTCAATTCTTTGTAGCTTGGATTCCACAAGATGTTGGAAACACTCTTTTGGGATTCTGGTCCATGTTGACATAACTGCATCACATAATTTCTGCAAATTTGTCAGCTGCACATTCATGTCGCAAATCTCCTGTTCAACCTCATACTAAACGTGTTCTAGTGGATTCAGATGTAGTGACTGGGGATGCTACTGAAGTGCACTGAACTCATTGTCAAGTTCACGAAACCAGTTTGAGATGACTTTTGTTTTGTGACATGGTGCATTATCATGTTGGAAGTAGCCATTGGAAGATGCAAAAATTGTGGCCATAAGGAATGCACATGGTAAGCAGCAACAGTCACATAAACTGTCGCATTTGAACAATGATTGATTGGTATTAAGGGGAACAAAGTGTACCAAGAAAACAGCATTACACCACCACCATCATCCTGGACTGCTGACACAAGGCAGATTGGATCCACGGATTCATACCGTTGACACCAAATTCTGGCCGTACCATCAGCATGCCTCAGCAGAAATGAACCACATAACTTAAAACTACAATCAGTTAAAATCAGTAGCAACACTTTAAGTTCCCCAATTCAGCTTTTGTAAGCGGTAAATATTTAATAAGTGTTTTATAACACAGTTCAATAGATTTATGTGCAGATATGTGATTATTAATGAATTTGTCAATAACTGGGGTAGTGTATAAACAGATGTTCAATGACAATATAGTGAAGCACAGTTTTATATAGAATGTCTTCACAGGAGAAGTTATAAAAGCTGCCAAATGCTGTGCTTAAAAATGTCCTTATTTCTGTGTACAACTACATGATTATGCATTATGGCATTTATTAAATCTTTGAATACTGATTATTAAATGTTTAATTAAGTAGTACACTGACAGTCAATGAAAATGCATCACCGTGAAGATTTTAAAATATTCTACCATGTCTTCTAGAAAAAAAAGAAAAAAAAGAAAAAGAAAGATGATCTTGCTTTGAAAAACTGACTATTACGGAGACAATTCCAAAAAACACCAGATCAGTTCTCATAACACCATTCTGTTTTTTAAAAAAAAATCAAGGTGATGTGATGTGACTGTCTGAGTGTATTATCCAATTGGTCAGAGTCAGTCAGAATAGCTGAGGGTCAGTCCTCACATAAGCAGATGAACTGTCCTACTCAGCGCCCTCTGTGTTTTTGACTACTTTGATCTACATCAAAGTACTTTTATTTGTGTAGACTGTATTTTACACATGGTGCCGTTTGTTTAAATTTTTCATCATTTGTGCAATTTACCACAGTATCTGACCAATATGCAACCATGTCTGAACTGTACCCCCCCCGCTGTCATGCAGTGGCTTGCAGGCATATGCAACACCAAAGCTGAACTCCATTTCCCCACTCACTGTGCATTTATGCATCACTCTTTCTCATTCTGACCCACTCGTAATTAATTCTTCATATATCTCTTGAAATTGTTACCCACAGTTATCATTCCAATACATACTCTCTTTCTCAACTGTATCATGCACACACACAAAAAAACACAGTCGGACAATATGATATGCTTTCTTCCTCACAAACCTTTCCAAATTATCACAATTGTGCAATCACCAGCAGACACACAAATCAACTGTTATTCTCAATCACATACACACAGCCTTCTGGAGCCCCTTGTAGAAAGAGATTTTGTTTTGTTGCCTAACTAATCGTTGTGGGGAGTGATTTAACAGGGCTAAAGAGAGATGCTCTGATCTTCTGGAGGTTCTCTTTGAATAAGCTGCTTGAAAGAGGAAAAAAAAAACCCACCCCTGCTGGTTTGGGTGTTTTGTTTTACCCTCAAAGTCAAATTCAAAGTAAAAGAGACTCAAACTTTTCAGTGTTTGCCACAGAGACTGAGAGGATTACGGTGGCTTTGGTTAAATGTTTGTGGGGACAAATGTAAAATCAACACAGATCAAAGTTATCCAAATGTACTCTTTGGAACAAGGCTGAAGCATAAATAACTTACACAGTAATACACTAACAACATGAGAAAGAAGACAGCGCAGAGTAGCTATAGAGTATGACAGGAGGGACAGACAGAAGTAAAGTAGGTTATAAGAAAAAAGGTGAAAAAATGAGACATTTATGCAAATAGAAAAGGAGAACATTTTGTCAAAATAGCTGTAATTCCATAAGCTCTTTAAATGCCTGAACGGTCTCTGAGTAGTCTTCAAAATCTTTGTCCTCTGCAAAGCCACCACAAAGAAGTCTATCATTTCATGTTCACTCACATACACACCCAGTCTTGTCTTGGGCTACCAACAGCCAACAGCTGAAGGTACTTTTCTCAGTTGATAAACCAACTCCTTTATCTGTCTGTTTATGCACTGCACTCACCTGTATTTTGCAATATGTTCAAATATCTTTCTGCCCATTACTCTCAGACTTTCGGAAGTTATGATATCAGTTTCATGTGCTGTGTGTATGTGGGAGCAAATAGCCAGAAGACTGACTCACTATTTATCTGGCTGCACTAAAGAAAGGAAAGCCATGTTATCCACATCTGCTGAGTTTACAATCTGATACAACTGGCTCCGACAATCTATGATGTCAAATTAGCTGTGATGTTTAGATTATTAGTGACCACTTGAAAGTTTGATAAAATCAAAATGACTAAAATTAAGAACAATTCATGGTCCACTTAATCTTAGGTATATGAAATATTGATTACACAAGGGCAAATGAAAGAGTAGAAAGTAGAAGAAATGCTGCCATTAATAATTTTAAGCTTTGGAGAATGCACAAAGTTTCAGATAACAATGGGTTAGAAATTTCAGAAAGTAAACAGTGGGAAAAAAGAAAGTTTCCAAGTCCTTCAGCCTTAACCTGACCTAGACACAAACACTGAGTAATGAAGTGCTCTTCGAAGGACACGTGACATCTTTGTTCAAACACTGAGTGAGTGAGTTTATTAAATTAATTACTACCTGAGACCAAATGCAAGCACATGTATTTATGTACATATGCACCTATACATTGTGTATCTGCAAATGCGGACATTCTGTTTACACAAAAATCAATCCTTCTCACCACAAATCAAAACTATATAAAGTTCCTGTGTTTGTAAAGCATGCTTATATTACAAAATCTCTTAACCTAGTCTCTAAAACAGCACAATATAATGTAAGTCTACACTGCTTTTTAAGGGTTTTCGCTCTGTTTACGTCACTTTACACAAAAATAAATTCTTGACCTTTCTTGAGGGGGCCTGGAATAACAATTTACATTTTTTTCACCAGTCTATTTTTCAAGGCTTTTTATATTCTGGTGGATGCCAACTTGAAATATCCTAGGTGTATTGTGTTCTTGACCTACAACTTGACACCTGAAGAATTTATCAGCAGCCATGATTTTACATGAAAAGAGAAATCAATATTTTGTGTCACCTTCTACAACTTTTATATCTCATTATTCCTCCAGAAGTTTTGAAACCTTGAGGTGCTCAGTGAACAACACTAAACCAATGACCCAGCTAAAAGAGGAGATACATAATGATGGAGTGACAGAAGAAGAAAAGTGAGGTGCAATATCTGCCCTGGCTTTAATTCACACTACACACGGAGACAGAGACAAAGCAACATGAAAACAAAGACAAGGCTCCACATGCCTAGACAAAGATCCCAGCACACCACTATAATGAACTATGTCTCTTTAAGCTGGTTTAATAACATACCTCCCTGAATACACACCGAGCTGATGCCTTACTCACTATATGTGTTTCTGCCTTTAGGCTTTAAACCAGACCTCGAATGCATTCTTGGAGTCACCAGTGCCTACGCTTTCTTTCTCTGAGCAGAGCTGGTGAAGTGTGAGAGGTTTTTGCCAGAGCAGATGCCGTGCACCTGCATCAAAGCTACAACCCCCTTCCAGGCCCAAGGTAGCCCTCCCATTGCTATCCAAGAATGAAGAATGGTACTCTTACTGTCCTCAAATCAAACAAAGCACAGTTCTTGGTTTTCATGAATACTGAGGTCAAGTAACTTACTGGGGTCAAACAGGAACTTTCAAGAAGTTTCATTGAGAGTGGAAGAAAGAATGAGAAACATGCAACGGTTAGTATAAGAGGGGGCAATGGGCAGCTGCAGACATCTTGACTTTTGTTTGCACGTGTTTTGTTCAATGTTGGTGAAGGTTTGGTTTTCAGTTCCACCTCTGATAACTAATTCTAAAACATTCCCATGGTACTTCTAAATATTTTAATAAAAAGACAACAAAATGTGTCTTGACTTCTCCAGAGTGCTATCCATTTATTTTTTCAGTGTGTTTTCATGACAAGGTCAACTCAGTACAGTTGATTTGACTGCATTTAATTTGTGGCTCTCAAAGTACCAAAAATTATTGAAATAATATTTTAATACACAATAATGAAATTAATTCACTGTAATCCATGACCTTGCAGTGAACAACTACAAAGAAACCTATTTTCTACCAAAACTATGCACATACACTATCTCTAAAAACTTGGCAAATCACAAGGAAACTGTACTGTATGGATATGAATAGATCACATCGCCGCTAATAGTAAAACATGTCCTTTAAAAATATATATGTTTCATCAGCAACCAAAAGATAAAGTTCAAGAAAAGAATACAAAGAGGAAGAGAGGAAAAAAAGCAATTTGAGTGAAAAGAAAAGTTGAAGCACTGAATGATGAGTTGTTACAGAAAGCTGATTTATGCATTTCCATGTTTGCAGCAATGGCCTGAGGATCATAATGTTACAAGACAATGTGCTCTGTGGCTCCTTGACAATACACACATGCTGCATCTGTGTACACAAAATATACTGTACTGTGGCACAGAAGAATGCATGCAAAGTCACACGCATACACAGTTGATTGCCTCATCAATTTCATCTAACCAACAGAAAAGACAGTCAAGTCTGCCACCAGCATGACAGATCTTGTTTGTCAGAGGAGACAGATAGATGTCTTTCTCACAAACACACACATACAAACACACAGGCCTGTGACAGCAGCCCACAGGCAGTTTTGTGTCTCAGATGCTGGAATGAATCACATCAAAACAGAGACATGGCAGAAAACACATAATGAAAGCCTCAGAAACATTAGTTACTAAAACACATGATATCACAAGCCCACATGATAACACAGTCCAACAAACACCAAAAACATAGAAACTTGATCATGCAAAAAATATGTCTTTAAGCAAAGATTAGAAAGTATCATAGAGAAAGTATCTGGCTGGATTAAAATTGAAGAGTTCTACGGTATGAGGTCTTTAGGTGTAACACGAATAGAAGCTAGGGTGGCATTTGTTAGTCACATCCAAATTGTAGTTTATCTCATCCTTCAATATGTTTAAGTTCTCTTACATAAATCACTAAAATAAATAAAAATATTACCTGGACAAAACTGTAATACTGTTCTGTTGATACATAGACTGTGAGTGCAATATCATTCCATAGACACCTGCCAGACCAAAAAAGAAAGAAAGAAACAAAAAAGGCTGTTGCCTTTTATTAAAGGAGATATAGCAGTGGACACCTTCTGACAGACCATGTGACAAATGCCCTTTGGCCTGAACCAATTCTTCCTCCAACATCAGGCTTCATACTGTTAAGCATTGATCATGTATTTCTTTCTTCTTCTAGAATGGTCACAACTGTCATCACATCTCACACAGCTACAGTTATTAGAAATCGTAAAAAAAACATTCCATACGCCTTTATTTATTCATCCAGCGTGGGGCTTGTTTGGCTCGGTGTGTGTGTGTATGTGTGTCTAAGGTGGGTGTGGGGGCCAAGCCCTTGGCATTGCAGCATCTCTGTGTCTGAAAATGTGTGTGTGTGTGTGTGTGTGTGTAACTGCAGCATCAATCAGAGCTCAGCTGTGATTGTCAGGCTGATTGTCTGTTATGTCCCTGTGGGCCTGAAGGCCTTGGTGTGTGTAATTCATGTGCATGCGCGAGTGTGTGTATGGGAGAGAGGGACAGAGAGAGGAAGGGAGAGTAACAAGGTGCACGTGTAATGCACACATCCATACATCCACATTAATCTATAATTGCAGCTGAAACTAATGCCTTGGTATGATTATGATTATCACTGGAGGCCACACCTGAAGACACAACAAATCACACATGCATAGTGAGGCCTATCTCGCGAATGCGTCTGATTGCTGTTCAAGGCTAGCCCTCCAGTTGTCCTATTAGAATGAGAGAAATGTACGGATGTGTTTTGATAAGGGAAAAAAAAAAAAAAAAAAACATGAGCTACAAGGCCACCCTGGTAGCTTTGTAGAATAAGGCGAGGATCATGTACTTCTAATGGTTGGTTAGGTTAAAAGCCGGCTCATGACTTTTGATGCATGTTCTATCTCTGTCTCCTTCCATATTTTTTCTTAACTCTTAACATTTGTGTAAATCCAAATAAAAATGCAATAAAAGTGAATGGAAATTTAGTTGGAAAGCTGATAAGACCCAGATAATTGTGTATGCTACTAAGAAGAATAGAGAGAGAAAAACTGACTGCAGCTGCCTTTCCAAGTGTGAGAGGTGGTAGACTTTCAAACAAATGTGAAGAAGGATGTGGGTGTAAATATACAAGTGCCCTCATTCAAATGCAAAAAAAAAAAAGAAGTTCACTACAATCTACATGTATTTGATGTTGAACTCTGCCTGTGTAGTGTAGTTTCCAATGTTGACAGTCAGTGGTAATACATGCAGTAGTGTGCCGGTCATATAGCATGGGAAGAAATAAGAGTGCGGGGATCAAATAATGGATAGGCACACAGTATATTCAACATCAACTTAACCCTAACCTAAACTTAACCAAAAGTTAATGTTGAAATATCTATATTTAATATTATGTTGCAGTGGCCATATGTTAACGCTGTAATAAAATGGTCTTATTCTAAATATTCTTACCAAAGTGGCAACTGAGTGTACATATCTATCAGGTAAAATGTGTAATTTTTCAAGTCACATCCACTTTGAGTCCTCAGTACCAAGTAAAGCTGTTATTCTCCTGTAAACCTTACAAATATCCTCAAAGGTTGTTTTGGTGTTTTCAACCAATGTCAAGGAAACCCTTAATAACTATCATTGTATACCTCATATTAGGTTTTTTTTGTGTACAATTATGATGTTCTCCTCCTTTCACTCCCTCTTTTGTGCATACAGAACACTGACAGGGGGGTAAAGTGTTCTATGCTGTAGTGTTTGCTCTTGGACACTCAACATTTTGATTCTCTTCATAGGCTAACAATTCTGTGTCTGTGTGCATTTGTGTGAATGTGTGCATGGTTCAGAATGCTTGTGTCCTCTTCATCTGTCCCACTGATGGTACATTCTGAAGTGGTGCAATGATGGACTGTCAAGTACTCTGCTGTTTTGTCTCTCTCCAAATCACTCAGGTACCCAAGGACAAGAAGACAACAGATGAACCAAGGGCGTATAGAAATGGAGAAAAATAAGAGAGAGAATTTGATTTTCTTTATGTATTTGATTTCTACTTGTAGTCTCATAACAATCTCTTCTTTTTTCCTGTTGTACTGTCACATCTAGTATCTATCTTTCTGCTTTACATAACAGTGGCAGGTCCAGATGTCATTGTTGCACTATGAACAATTTCTGGACAAGTGAAAGAGCCACATAAAAAAAATAAACATGGTGTTTTTGCCCCATGAGAGCAACACTTGGAAAAGAAGCTGGACGCTGTGGTTAATCTGGCTATATGGGCAAGAAGAGGAGACTGAATGAGAGAATGATGGCAGGAGATCTTGATGCAAGAAACAGGGCACCAATGAAATTTGAAGCTCTTATAGGGAAAAGTGATCAGAGGGTGAAAAAAGTAGTAGAGTTAACTCTGCAAAGCCTTGGGCTATTACTGGTGTAGATACAGTACAGCATGGAAAGAACATTGGGTCGCAAAGCGCTGACAGTACAGATCATATATATATATATATATATATATATATATATATATATATATGTGTGTGTGTGTGTGTGTGTAAAGGTCACACAGCAAGGGAAGCTCAGTGCCCACAGAATATAGTTCCCTATAGACAGACAGCAAGCTTGAAGTGGCAGAAATAATGTATGCTGAAAAACGAGTCATCCAAAAGGCATTCTCGCAAGTTCAGCAAGAATAGACAAGAACAGCCAGAAATTGTATGGATGTTAGTACCATGTACCAAATGGACAGGCTGGGTCACTGAACAAACCTGCTACATTCAGTTTCATATCTAAACCCGCTTTCTGTGATCTCTTTGAGTTAACCACATAATATGCTTATCTATATGACATTACACCAGCTTCAATTCCCTCTATAACAGTTTTCTTTCTTTTCTGTATTTTACTTTTTTCTTGTGGGTGTCTCCTTTAGGTTGTTGTGCTTTTCTCTCTGTACCGAATTCAAAACACATCACCCTGTGGATTCCTCTTGGTAAAATAGTAAATAGAACCTTTTGTTACGTGACGCAAAGGCAGCAAAGTATAAAGGTGGCAACAGAATATAATGTAACTGCAATGCTTAAGCAGTGCCATGTCAAGATCATGAGCCATGGAGTCTTTACCCAAACCTTTGTGCACTCACAGCAACACAAAAGCATCATAGTTTGAGTATGTAAGTCAAATTGTACATGCATTGTGGTAACTGCAGTTTGTCTGTTTATTGGCCACAGGGTCAGAAAGTGTTGACAAACAAACACTGATGTGTGTGTGCTTATTAACCAATGTATGGAGAGTATGTGAGAGTAATATGAAAGTGACAGGATAGCAAGAAAACATGTATGCACATAATAACCTTCATGTGCAAACAATGTGCACATTGGAAACTGGCATCCCAAAAGGGAAAGTCTTCAGGAGGATGGCACAGGGCAGTTATACAATGACTGATGTTTTCTACCCAGTGCATGGACAGTTTGCAGACTATAGCATAGGCAGGAATGAATGTATGTACAGTATATGTCAAATAGGTTTGGGCAGTTGTGGAGTATGAATAAACATATATTTTCTATTGGTCTAATCTACACAGACAGAAAGACAGAGAGAGGCTATAAGGATCAAAAAGAGCTGACATGTACACACAAAGGGCTGCTTGGCAAATTCTAATGTAATTAACTTCAGTTTAAAACATGCTCAGACCAGACACTTGTGATTTTTTTAAACAGCTTTTTCTTTAATATCATATGGCAGTTGGCCTTACTGTTTCATTTACATTTAGCACACACCGATTGAAAAGTTTTGAAGAGGCCCACATTGCTTGATTTTCTCTTAATAATTCGATGGATTAAAGCTAAAGTGAGATCTCTGTCAGAAAGTGAGGAAATACCAACTGAGGGATAAAAAATGAGTAAAAATCAGAGGAAATATTTGTAACTATCTTTTTTACTCTGATCAAATGTCTAGCAAAAGTCTGCTTTGTGTCTAATTTATCCAATTCAGAAACTCCATCAACCATCAGAGGGATATGGGGACACCAGGTCCTGCAACAGCCAATCAACCAACAGAAAGAAATCAACTACATTATTTCACTGAATAATTTTTTATCTTTTCCTTTTCCGTATCTTTTCCTACATAAATGAAAACATGAGAGGGAGGACCATTTAAATATCTAAAAACGTAGAAGAAAAAAATCAAAACAGACAAAATTCTCATCAGTAAAAGTCAGATTGGCTTCAGCGAGATGAGACTTGAATGAGCAAATGGCTTACAAAGGGGACAATATTAGCACTTCAATGGTGTTGATTGATTTATGGCAGTGCGGGGTGGGGTGGGGGGTGGTTGGGTGGCAGGTTGAACAGACTCAGAGAGCGTGCACACACACACAGACACATACACAGTCAGACATAATGAACATTAATCAATGGGAGCAGGTAGTAATCAGACTGAGCTTTAAAAGGCTAGCCTGCTACCACACAGCTGTGCCATTCAAACTAACAGTCATCAGAAGTAGACAAGATAGACAAGAAGCACAAACCCTCAGCATTCACGCTAGACCAGTAAAGCTCATGTGTAGCTAAAAACCCAGGATACATTCATAGGAGCAATCTTGTTTACTGTTCCTGTTAAACCACTTCAAACGAGAATCTTAAGTATGTCTATTAATGATTATAGCAAACTTGTTTTCGTGAGCTTAGTCTTTTAACAGCTTTTAATGCTAACTGAGATGAGTTGACCAGGTGCAATATGTAAAATGGTAAGTATGTATCATACTTACCATTTTACATATTAGGAATCAATATCCTACAGTGTTTATGACCATGAGAGAAATATTCAAATCCAAAGAAAGCAAGCAATGAATAAATATGAATTTCCAGCACAGATACATAATATACCAAATGCTCATCTAACTGTGAGCAGTGCGTTGTAGATGATGTAGGGGGCACGTTGGGAGAGCGAGCCGGATTGATTCTGGGCTAATGGCACATATGGAAATTAGGAGCTGATCAAAATGGCTTCAACATTATTCTGAGATGCATTATAGCACTCTGTGTCTTTGTGTGTACACAAATATGAATGTGACTCTGCATGTGTTCATAAATATGTGTGTGTGTGTTGTCTGACTGATATATGTGCACTGCCTCTGACCATGAATTTTCCTCGCATATGTGTGTGTGTGTGTGTGTGTGTGCATTTTTAAGGGGTTGATTTTCCATATACTAAGCTCTGATCTGCTGTCTAAACAAATGGGGATACAGGGACCAATATGCCAGGCCTATCCTTACGCTGTTCCAAGTCTGCTGTTTAAATACAGCGAATGAGATTTTCGAATGTCAGGTAAAGAGGGAGCGCTTCAAAGAATGTGTGATTTTCTTTATGAGTATGTGCATGCATGAAATGTGTATGGGTGCAACACAGAGAAAGTGATTACTTAAGTGGTTGTCTCATGTTACTGCATGCTTGTGTCACAGCAGATGCCAGGCCCTTGGGTGGCATATGGCTGAGTGGCCGGACTATCAAACGGCCATTGCTGTGTGTGTGTTTGTGTGTGTGAGTGAGAGTGTGAGCACCTCTATGTTCGGCACAGGGGGTTTCGCTAATTTGTATACAGAGCAGACGCTTGGAGCTACTGTACTCAATAGAAACCCACATACACAAAAGAGATGTACAAAAAAGTAGACACTTTCCTGGAAATAAACACAGACATTATATGAACATTGGCACTGATGAATTTGTGCAATTTTGTATAAACAAAAACACAAAGTCTATGCATTCAGCAATAGCAGCAAGCACTTATTTTCACTTATTTTCTACAACATTACACATAATTGAAAGTAAAGTTGCATCCGGCAAGGGGAAAGAGTTGGCTGCTTTGAGGGGAAGGTCAAATTAGAGCACCAAAGACTGCATCGAGACTGCACTGAGTTGCATGAAAAGCAAGACTTCACATGAATGTTTGTAAAATATTATGTTATGTTAAGAGTAGCAATTAATGTCTGAAAAAAAATCAAATTAGATTTGATCCCTTTAGCTACAAAAGAATGACAATATCTGTAAAACAGATACAACTGAGAACAAATTCTCAGTGCCAGTATTTCAGTGTAAATCCTGAGGACAGTAACAAGACTTTACAAAGTTGAGGGCATAACTCAAAATGACAAGAAAACACAGAAATATAAGAAAATGTAGCCTGAGTCAAGGTGGCAGATACACACCAGGGTATGTGGTATGTTATAGGGAATAGAGGGGCAGTGTTTAACTGGGTATGCAGAGAAAGTTAATGCATGAGACTTGTAATCAAATCTTTCTACAAAATATATATGGAAACCAATGCACATGACTGACTTTCATTCCATACAGTGTAGTTTAAAACAACATCAATGACCTTTTAATGCCTTGAGAGGCTGTCGTGACCTTGTTTGTCTAAACAAATCCATTTTTGCCTCTACTCACATCTGTTAATGGGCAGTGGATAAAGACACATCAACTGGCATACTGGCCTGTGGTGAACTTGATACATAAACAAGCCGACTGTATGTACCCAATAAAAGCCTATGGCAGTTTTGCCAACTCCATATACTAGCCTGCTAAATGGGCACACACTCTTATGCTCTAATGTCAACAGGCATTTACCCATAAGCAGGTCAATGCATGTGAAAATTACTGCACACTACATTAAATTAATAAACTAGCCTGTGTCCTCCACAAGTCCTCCACGCTGTTCTCAATTCGATCCATACTTACGAGCAAAGGTTATTCACTCATATATGGTGCATTAGATACATAAACAACTTGTGTCCTCAGTAAAGACCTGAGGCATTCAATGCACAACTCTGGAAAGTGTTATTTACTCATGAAAAAGGCTATCATATAACATAATGTTTAAACAAGCTATTGCAGTCAATGAATGATTTTTGACTTTTTCTAAGGTTTGAAAATTTAAAAACACAACAACACATGAACCAACATATACAACACCTGTGCTCTATAAGAACTCTCTAAGAAGACAATAAATAGTACACAGATCCTTAATGTCACACAGGAGAACCAGTTCTGTCTATTGTATAGGAAAGTGCAACAGTACACAAACTGTACACTGAGGTGGAAGTGTAGTGAAGCCAGAAGTGCAGCAGCAGTTCAGCAACAATACAGTAACTGTGGGATTTCAAGCATGGTTACATCTTCATATATCATACATTAAAGAAATGAGCCACACATCCTCACCAAAGGCCTTGAGCACTGGCTGTCAATGCACTCCCTGCAAAGTGAGGTTATTCACATTTTATATGCACTACATTGGATACACAAACTAGGCTCAATAGAAGCCCAGAAGCTAGTTATCACCTCCACAAATAACAAAGTTCATTAACATTATGTGTCAAATAACATAAGCCAAACAGAACTGACAGTTTACCCCACAGTTAGTAAATAATCAGCCCGTGTCCTTAATCCTTCATCGAATTCTCCTACAGCTGGTACTAGTAAAGGGTTATACACTATCAGAGGACAAAGAGTTATCCTATAGACTATACTGCTGTTGCCAAAGGGGAGTAAAATGCACTGGTTGTGTCTTAGCTTAACTTTAGCTTGAGGACTTGTTGTCACTACACGTGTTGTCCTGATGAAAAAAATATTTTCCAAACAATGTGATTACAGTGTGGCCTTGCAGTGTCTTGTACACACATTGCCTTGGAGTACAGCAGTCAAAATACACTAACTACTTGCAGACGTGAGTGGAAAGGCATGCTGTTGGGTCGACAGCATATCTACCACACACATAGTGATACAGACACCATATATACAAAGTGACTCAAACACAAAACCAAACCATAGAGGCTTTGAAAAGACATGATTTCAAGAACACGCACAAAAAGATGCACATTCAGTACATTTACAGTTACACACACACCCAAAGAGCTGCAGGGACACTCTGACTTAATTTGTTTATGCTGGAGTTCCTGGAAAAAGACTGCGCTCAAGGCAGCGCATCACTTCTGCGTGAGAGGAGATGACTGGAACTGGTCTGCCGCTCTCTCCTTATTTCTGTCTTCTTTCTTTCCTTTTTATCTGTTCAGGCTCTATCAGGCTTTCACACAGGCCTGCTTCCAATGTGAACTGTAGCCTCTGTTTATCTTTTTCCCTTTTATTATACATGTTTCTATTCACTGTCCTCCTTGACAAATGAGTCATTAAATTTATGAGGAGGTTTGAGGTCTATGAGAGAGACAGGGAGGACACACACACACACACACACACACACACACACACGTCTTCAGCCATACAGATACTGTATGTACAAATAAAAGCAAATTATATGAAAATTGAGGCCAAATGCCATGGGAATCACAAGCATACAGACAGATTCAGCACTGTTACAGCTACAACACACAAACATTGGGTCAGGAGCACTACTTGTGTATTCTAAAAGAAAAAAAAATCATCTAACTTGATATTTGCTCTTTGCTTTCATAACTGTTTAATTATTTATAATCAGATGCTGTTCAAAGAGGGGACATAGAGGATGGCTGTCTCTTCTTCTACTCCTTTTACTCGTCTGAGTACATACACACACACGCACACACTATTCAAATTCTGAAAGTATAAAAGTCCATTTAAGGGGCTGAAACCGATTTAATTTTTATACTGTGCGAAAATATGTTTATAAAAGCAGGTATTTACATTTTTATCTGCACTGACCATACTAACTTTTGCAAAATGTAAATGCAGTGGCTACACTTCTAGCACCCCTATTTTTTCTATTTTTTATTCAACCTGCAAAGCATACTGTGAATTTACATTAAGTGCGCTATACATTATGGAAATATCACTTGAAAAGACTTCAAATAAGAGAGCATGTTTAAGGAAAGGCACACACACACACTCACACACACACAGGTGGCCATTAAGCATTTGATCCTCCCTGCTTTATTTCAACAGATGCATCATGTCATCAAGTTGTCTGACAAGCCCTGGGGGCAAAGTTCCCTCCTTTGAAAGACAGACTTATCTTAACAGTATGACAAAAATACGTGTGAGATAGATGACAGAGAAAGAGACCAGAGAGAGAGAGAGAGAGAGAGAGAGAGAAAGAGAGAGAGAGAGAGAGAGAGAGAGAGAGAAAGAGAGAGAGAAAGAGAGAGAGAGAGAGAGAGAGAGAGAGAGAGAGAGAGAGAGAGTCTTTCTAATTTAAAATTGGTGCGTGGGTCTGCTATGCTTCTAATAGTTGATTTAGGCAAATAATAAAAATGTGAAATGACTATGCTAATTAGGTAAAGAGAGAGTAACCTGAGGGAGGAAAATGTTGACTGAAGAAACTGCAGTGTTGATCTGAATGAGGAAATGAATTCATTTACATTTAGGGACAGGCCACTGTTTCTCCCCAATGAAGTGACCACTGAAGTTTTGGGAAATTTGGTCAATAGATTAGATTCATAGTTTGGCTTAACTGATATACAGCAGTTATATCCAACTTATTTAATTCTTTAATTGAATTATTTGAAGGGTAAAATCATCTTGCTGACAAAGCTAAAAACACTCACATTGCACAAATACACACAGTTTGACATGCACAGATTCACCAAAAAAAATCAAACCAGTATGCATGTCAAAATTATATTTTACAATGAAATTACAATAATCAGATAATTGCCTTACAGTGGTTACAACAGCGCTATTTGTGTGTATGAACACTGACCAAATGAGTTGGTGTGACAAAGGAACAGACATGAAACGAACGTTTGTACCTCACCTGTGCCCATTTACCTCTTTATTTGCTTTTTTCAGACATAATATACAAGCAAAGATGAAAAAATAACATGCTATAGTCAAAAGAAAATCCCTGATGCATTAGCTGTTTAATGGGCTTAGTGTCCACTTTTTCATTGGCAGGACTTCAAACAACTATAACTTGCTTCAACAAGTCTGGGCCTTAAGAGGAGCTGAGAGGAAAGGAAAAAAAGAAAAGAAATGATAAAAGTGAGGAAAAGATGAGACAGCAAGAACCGGTAGGCCGGTAAAGATGGGAGTCTAAGTTTTCAATCAGTTGAGACAGCAGACATAATCTCTTCATCCAATCACAAAAAATACAGACTTGAGAAGAGAAGAAATGTAAAAAGATGACAGAAAAAGACAGACACTGCCAAAGGATTTTTTAAAAAGCACACGGCTCATCAGCTGCGCTCACTGGGTTACAGCAAAGTTCATTCAAGAAATCTTTTTCATAGAGTATATCCTGCTCCTTCACCACGTGTTATTGCAACACACTGTCTCTGCATCTTCTGCGCAAGCTGTATTGAATGTTCATCAAAGCTTATGACATATGACAGTGCCTTTGTACGACTGTACAGTGATGCAATTATACACTAACTAATAGTTCATATTTCAGTTTTAGGGCCTTTCACAGGTACTATCATTATGACTGTTTCACACCAACTGAGCAGGTAGAGAATTCAGTTTCAACAGGAAACGCTTACAGGTCCCAGTAAGACTGACCTTGCTACCCATTTAATCTAAATGTCCCTGTGAACAAAAGTTCCAGGTGAATGTTTCCACATTGCATTTCATTGTTTCCCCGAAGCTGGTTTGCCAGAGCTTTTCCATCGCTGCCTCACCTAACGATGCCTGTTAATTACAGCTATTTATTAGCCCCAAACACCCAATTAACAGGCCTTCAGCACAACAAGCAAACACACTAATCTATACGCAACACATTGAGGGACGACTTCACCAAAGATTATGGAGAAAAATGAAAATGAGGACCACAGATGCGAATAGGTGTCAAAGCTGTTGAAAAGGGTCTTTGTTTTCTTTTCTTTTGTTCGATCCCATAAATATTCAGTTCATTCTTTTTTCCTGAGGTGTTTGTTTTTGTTCTTTTGTCTCACTTTCTCCTCTTTGGTGTGTGGAAGCTCTAGCTGTGTTTTTTTTTTGTTGTTGATGTTTTTTTTCTCCATACTTTATCCTACAAATCTGTCAGGGGTGTTTTGAGAGAGCAGTGAGTGATGATGCTGGCCGGTCCATATCACTCTTGTAGTAGTGCTACAATAGCAAAAAGCAAAGAAAACAAACTGCTACTGGGGGGGAAATCACATAAAGGAATAATATTCATTGCTCAAAGTTATTAGTAAGACATGGTCAATATAGTTCATCATAATCACTACCTAAAACTCTCGCTTTCTCTGTCACTAAACAATAAATATCTAATTGATTTCCAACAAACATGCCATTTTGTCATATTCAGCTCCAGCATGGTTCACTGCAGTTTTATGTTTGCACCTAAATGTTGTTGTGTACACATAAAGCTGGATTATTGATTAGATGTCTACAGCAGATTTATAGTTCTGCAGTGGTGTTAGTGTTGTGTCTCTGGACCAGTAACACATTTTCTGGCAGTGATGCAGTTTTCTTTTTTCTTTTTTTTTAAACAATAATTGGCAGAGAAGTAGCCTACATTCTCAGTTTCAGGATGATAACATCACAATAGAAAATGATGTGGAACTTAAAATGGATGTGATAGCGATCAAAAAACAAATTTCAATTTCAATAATTACTAAAGAACAGAACATTTCAGAACAGAAAATGGTAATGGTGAAATCACTGAGGAGGGAGGGGAGACTTTGTAACTAATCTGAATAATAACAGGTCTTTCTAATTGAAGAAAGCTATAGCAGCAGCCTGTGCCCTGTAGATACCTACAGGGCAGTACTATTATGTTGAACCACAAATTAGCCTTTAGTGTATGAATCAATCCCATCCCAGTAAACATCCAGCAAAGAGCTGGATGATTCAAGATGTTCAGGATCTAGAGAAACTTCAACTAACTATTTATAGATAAGAATAAATACATTACAAGTTTGTCAAAGATGTCAGGATATGACAACTTGGGAATAATCCTTGTCACACAGACATGTACAAAGAATTGAACAAGACAATAAAGCACAAAAAACACATTTGCTGTCACTATTTTTTTACTGCCTTCATTTAGACTCTCTCTCTCTCTCTCACACACACACACACACACACACACACTGCCTGCAGTCAGTTCATATATCACTTTCCTCCCCTGCTGTGCCCCAGTTTTTGTAACTCAGCAATAATGAGAATAAATCCTTTACAGTAGTGATCCAGCATTTGGCCCTATACACACAGCTCATTTACAGGGCCATGTGTGCAGTGAGAGTGTGTGTGTGTGTCTGACTGTCTAAAAGCGTGTGTGTTCTGAGTTTAGACTCACTATTCTCCAAATCTGGCACTATGTTTATATGCACACAAGGAACCAGAAGTGGGGAATCAAATAGCATGTTTACATAAAATGTCACCATAAAACGCTTGATCTATGTTTGTTTTTTATTTTCCCTTTGTCTGGTTTGTTTGTGTTTGTGGTGTTAAAGAAAACAAGTTATATAACATAGAAAAATGGTTACTTAAATACATGTAAACTATCATTTAGATCAATTCTGATTCAGAATCTCTTTATTGGTGTTATTATATTATGTTTATTATTATACAACAAAAGGCTCACAATGCCATGAAGATGAATTTAGATAAAAGGAAAAATAAAGATGTTCGACCTTCATTTTTCAGGAATCAATAGACAGAAACAATAAAGCAGTGAATTGAAACCAGGCTCTAGAGGATCCTAATGTAAATGCTGTGTGTGCCCATGCAAGAGCAAGTTTGGTTAGTTAGTGATTGTTGACTCAACAGATGGAAGGCAGATGTAGAGTGAAGAGTCAGACTGAAGTTTATTAGCATCTGGTGGTTTCCCACACAGATGAAGAGATAGATGGGTCTGCCAAACACTGGCACTAAACCCCTTTATCTGAGGAGTTTTAACATTTAAAAAAGCCTGTCTCTGTAAAAAGGACACTTTTCAGGAATAGAGAAAATAAAGTATATCCCTGCTGACAAACACAGTGGGTTTAAGAGAGCTAAGTTTAAGTTGAGTTTTATAATTTTTAACTGTGATGGTTTCTTTTGAAAAGCAAGTCTACAAATAATACATAGAAAAAACACCATGATAACACCATTGAAATAAGAAACTCTCAATACATTATTTTAATGTGTCAAAGCAATATGGAAGAGAAAAAAAACAGACATACATGTTATACTATGATACCTTTAATGTTCTGAAATTTCTCAGGTCTTCAGTTGAGGTAAAGTAATTGCCTAATTAATGTAAGATTTGTTTTAAGTTCCTTCGGACATGTGGATAACATGTAAACATACATTACTCAAGATAAAAGCTCTGCAACTACTCAGTAAAATCAATAAGTAAATGCATGATTTCAAATGGCCTTAACATGTAATTTACAATGGAAGATAAGCTCGCCACAGCTTGTTAAATGAGAAACTAGAGTAGTTAACAGAGGAACTGGTGTAGGTTGCATTTATCAAGACAAAGTGGATTAATTCTGTGGAGATGTGGCTGAGTTAGTTCTCTGTCATGACGAACTGGGTGTGACTGTGAATGTGTGATACTGTGATAAGCTGGTATTTAAGTGAAAGGAGGAAATGTAATAGCAAGCCTTAAAACAAACACAATATACATATACTAAATAACTCGATTTCTGTTGCTGAATGACTCCCTCTTTCCCTCTTATGTTTGTGTGTGTGCTAAATAAAGAGCATCCCTACTTTAGTTTACAGGGTTGGGCTGTGTGGAATGAACATGGAATGAAACCAAGATGAAGTTGAGATCCCTAAACAGCATGGGCATTAGGAAGGCAGGCAGAAGGCCTGGATGAAAGAAAGAAAGTCCAAACGTCTTTTTAGCCTGTAGCCTGAAACCACGCATCTAAATTTCCATATAGATTGTACCGAGTTCCGTTGAATCAGGCTTCTAATATTTCTAATGACAGGCTGTGTTAAGCAATCAGGCACAGACAAACAATTACTAGGGCTGATAAGCCTGCATACATGAATACACAAAAACACATATACTCCAACATTTGCATGCTAACACACAGCAAGAGTTGATGTTAGTTGAAACTTTGAAACAAACAGTCATGGGGTGCATACATACATACATTCATAGACAAATGCACATACAGAAAGACACATGTACTGAGGCATACACACTCTGTATAATCAGCTGTGATGATGCTGAACTGTGATGGTGAAGTGAGACTCCATCTGCTACATCATTAATGATGACCCCTCGTTAACCGTGAGGTCATTAATTTCAGCCAGTTTCATAAGATCAGTCATTACCCTTTGCTCCTGCTCCACCAATTACATGTAAGATAAAATATTCTCTATCATATAGATAGAATCCATTTAGCCAGCCAAGCAGCTGCAGAATATAGAGGGAAATACACACACATAAACACAAACACACATACCTTTCCAAATGAGCTTGGCTGAAGGGGAGGCCTATTGAGTGAATCAGAAAGCATTCATACTTCTGTCTAGGAAACCATTTAGCAACACAAGCTCTAATACCCCTCCCTCATTCATTTCGCTGTCCCTTCCTCCCCCCCTACCCGCACACACTCCCTCCCACCACCCCTCCATTCAGATGTCAGTTAAAAAGAGGTAGCTGCAAACCATGGTTGTGTGTGTGTGTACCTGTCTGTGTCGATGTGTGCGTATAACACACAAGCTTGATGCCTTTGGCCCAACAAATGGAAGCAATCAACAAGCCATTACGGCACACACTGTGTCACTTTGAGAAAGACAGAGAGTGAGTGAGAGAGAGGGAGTGAAGAGAGGAGAGACAGAAAGTAAAAGGAGAGCGATAGGGAGCGAAAGAGCAGATATTTTGTTGGATTTTTATTATAAATGCAGACAAATAACAAAGCTGGCCAACTGAGCTGTTCGGATTTCTTAAAAAAAAAAAAAAAACCCTCAATATTTTCCATTTCCCAATTCAATTCAGTTCAACTAAGTGAACTTACAAAACTTTTTCTTTTTCCTTTTTGGCTACACAACCCTGGGACTATGGGGAGATGATAGAAAGATTTGGCTGAGTGCCCCCTGTTTACAGCAGCAACCTCTATCATTGTGACCAGGATAAATGGCTGTTTTTCTGTAAGTACAAAGTAACGATCTACTCTCTACTAGTTTGAAAACACACCAAAATATACAATTAGAGAGAAAAGAGAGCAACACCGCATGTATATATATCATATTTAGAAGTTCAGTTGGGACAGGAGTGTCTGCCTCTAACCAAAATAGCAACTTTGTTCAGGTGGTTTTGTTTTCTTAGGGTTCAGCATTTGTTGTGTAATAATTGTGTCACAAATAGTAACACATTAATTTAGGAAACTTGGCAACATCTCAGAAACTGTTGGTTCCACACTTTCCCTTCTCCTATGGGTGCAGAAAGGGATATGACTGTAGGAAATGAGCAGACAACATTTTAAATCAATTCATAACATGGTACACACTCCAGCCCTTCTCACAAATGTGTGTTGGTTTTTACACCAGCATCCACATTTAAAACAAAAAAGAAAAGACACTAAATAGTTTTAGTCTAATCAAAACATATATGTAAATGGATGCTCCCTTTATTCTATCCTTTGCATTGCTGCAAAACTGAAGGACACAATGCCTAATATTCAATGCTACTGCAAGTAAGGACATTAGCTTCAGTTTGTGTGTATGTGAACGCTTGTGTGTGTGGATAAAAACGTCTACCAATACTAAATCCATAAGGAAACGTTCTACTAGACAGTAATGAAAAAAATATGTGTCCTTTAATATGGTTTGTGTTTGTTTTTCTGTGTAAATGATGTGACAATTAACCCATTTCAGGCCACTGACATGACATTCAGGGCATGTCAACTGTGATGCACAAAGCTACATTTAGCCTGTATTGAAATCCATATTATGTCCATCTCTGATATCAATCGTAAAGTACTAATTTAGTGTAACTGCAGGACATGTTGGCCCTGCTTTCTTATGGGTTCATTACCACAGATAATTCTGGGCTGGGGCATACGACCTCGATGAGCTAATTTGACATGCAGTCAAACACAAAATTACAACAGCTGTCATATGGTTAGACTATGTAGCCCAATCAATGAAATGTTAACTTGATCATGTATTGCATGAAACTAGCCAGAAACTAAAGCTGAGAGTCAGTTTATTTGCTGCAAATGGCTAACATTTTCTTTTTTTCCCAGAAGTAGAAAGCTGAAGGTTAACAATATGACGCTATAGAGATGGACTATACTTCCTTAATAAAGAAAACAAACTATGCATACCCAGTATCACAACCATATTCTGTAGTTCTCAAAACAGACTTAACATATTGCAATTAAGTCAATTATGGTAAATTCTTATATATGTTTAAATGTCAGGTGTATCACAGACAGAAGAAGCAGCAGTCCAGATTTTCTGGGTAGCCCTAATGGTTTCATGGTCTTAGCTGTGCACCGTAAAAACCCTTTACATATATCACTGATATCTGCAACTGTGACGACAGAATCTGTAACAAGTAAAGCAGATAAGCAATGCGGATTATGGGCACAATGAAAAAAATTCTTATTGGTAACAGCCTTTAATAGTACACTGGTTCAACAATGTCCAGAGTACCATGCTTGGCAACTGTTTGTGTGTACCTCTTATACAATGTAGCATTAGTGTAACATTGCATTAAAAAAAAAAAGAAAAAGAAAAAAAGAATAAAGAGCCTGGGAATATATCAAAGGCAAATGTTTGTTTGGCACCAAATGCACAAAATAATTATGGTTGTGTAAGTATTCCTATTATTCTGTCCACCCCATTCAAATCAATGAGGATAGGCTAAACAACAGACACACCTCTTAGTATAGTGCAATAAAGTACCACAAGTTGCAGCCTCCAAAATGGTCACACAGTTGATTCAACCCCTCTTTAACATAGTTTTAAAAAAGCTGAATATTGTAATCTCGGAGTACATTAGCGGAGTGTTCCTAATAAATGGATTATACTATATATGAACACAAACACCAGGGTCTCATTCCAACTGTTCAATTTCTGTTGCCTTTGATCAAAAAGGAGGTGTAACATTATCCAGTAAAATAAGATATTATTCACATCGTAGTCTACTATAAGCTGCCAGGGAGGAAAGTGTGAGTTGAGCACTATGAAAAGGCCTTCGCACAGCTCTGGATGTGTTCAAAAACAACATGCAGTATGGTTTCAGTGTGACAGGATAAATGATGACAAGACTGACAGAAGCAGGTACGTGTTGGCTCTACAGGCTTAAGAAGCACTTGGTCCTAAGAGGAAAATCGATTAGGTTCTTGAACATCAGCTGGCACCTATGTGCGCAGCACAGACATGACGAGAGAGAGGACACAATTATCAGGGGCAGACATGCAGTATGTGTGTGTTGAGTACACAGGTTAGGGGAAATCATCATCGACCCTGTGTCTAGAACTGATGGTGCACAGGAACAAGGTGTGTGTGGCGCTCCTCACTCAAGTTTATATGTGCTTATACTCTGTGAGGAAGCAGTACCTCACTAACCATTTGCTGAACCTTTTGTTGGGAGTGTTTGACATTCTATCACATTTTATGTTAAAACTATGAACTAAATTGATCAGACAAAGACAGAGAATTATCAGTGTTAAGTTTATTTTGTGAGATATATTAACATAAGGGAAAACGGATATGGTAAGAAAGAAGTAACCTGTTAGATGGAGTCCTTTGTAGAGGTAATCTTGTTCTGGTGTTTAAAGAGGCCCTTTTATTTGAAAGATTGGTGGGTTTTCACTTTGATTGAGTGATAGCTGGGTGAAATCATCAGCTAATTAAGGTAAATGCTGAGTGTTGAGCAAGTAATTTGTTTATTTTGATTGCACTGTATATATGTTGATATATTGAAGAATAAGTTATGGCCTTGTTGGACTGAATAAGTGTCAGACAGTGTATGTTTCTGGTGCATGTCTCTGAGCCCTGACCTGATAGGCTGAATTGAAAAGGCAAACACTTATGTTATATATTTGAGTGAGATGTGGGGAAATGGTTTATTTTTTTGTTGTTGTTCTTATGAAGAGTGGTTTCCCCCACTTGCTTTATACATTACCATGAAAGACTATCAATAAAAGTCTGTCTATTTTCCCTGCACATCTGCCTGCCTGCATGACGTTTTCTCTTTGTACCTCACCTGATGACATACTCTCAATTTGCTATTTACTTAGTAAGTAAATGCCAGCTAATCAGAAACTACTAAATGTTACAATGTACATGTCAGTTGGGAGATATTGCAATTCACACACATTGTGAGCTCAGATTTCCTTTCAGGGAGTATGTGATACAAGCACACATACATCACACCATATATCAAACTATATGAAGGAAAGAAACAAAGCCATGTGGTAACAGGAACAAGGAGAGAAATGCTTTCAAGAACACATCTCATACAATAAAAGAATGCATCCTAAACAAACACTCAAAACAACCACGATGATAACATTTTCATTTACTGGTGAGTCCATCATAATTAGCGATTTAGAGATGGCATAGTGTTCACAGTTATCAGCCTAAAAATAATGGCAACATAATCAACTGTCTTTGTATGGCAGCAACAAAAGAGCTCAACTAAGAGCACTTTCAATACCTTTAAAGCCTTACACTGAATCATTTCCAGACTTCTTCTAAAGAGTCATGCAAAACCTGCAGACGGATTGAGCAAAAGGAAAAAAAAGAACATCTTTCACAGATTAGATAGAAACAGACAGATGGGTGGAGAGACAAGTTAAGAGAGCATGGCAAGAAAATAAATCACCATAACCAATATTTCTGTCTCTTTTTTTCTTCCCTCCACACCCTCCTTTTCTTGCCCTGAATAGTCAGTTAATTAACAGAACAGAAGAAAAAAAAGTGTGGCAAGCAAATGTCAAGTTCGACAAAGATGGAGGTTAGCTATTCACAACAATGCAAAACAACAGCAGCTTTAAAAAAAAAAAAATTCAACAAAATAAAAGTAATTAAAAACGCCAAAAGGGAAGAAAGCAGAATACTAATTGTTCAGTTTAGCAACGTGCAGAAAATATGAAAAAAGTGATCTGTTGGGGAGAGAGAGAATTATAAGACTAATTAACTTTTTTTTCCTTTTTCTTCAAATGATAATTATGTCAACTTCTATGAAGCAAACTGGGAGTTCGGAATAACTGAAGAAGAAAAGTTTATTGAGTGTAATTAAGTGTTTTATTTTCTGCAAATGCCTTCTTTCATTTGTTACACTTTCATTAAGAGTCTTTCATTTAACCACCTCTACCTCCCTCTCTATTTCCATCTTCCCTTTTTCTGTTTTGCTCTCTCTCTCTCTGTTTTCTGTGGTTGGGCAGATGCAACGGGCCGTGTTGACAGCTTGTCCCTCCTCTCTTGCCGCAGGGAAAACTGTCACCCCTGTCATTCAGGCCTATGAACACAGCAAGGAGAATGCATGCGTGCGCCTGTATGTGTGTGTGTGTATGTGAGTGTTCTCAAGAGAATATGACAGTGTGGGGTGAGAGGGGAGAGGGGCTTTGTTAGCCCTGCCAGAAACAGCTGAGTGCGTGGACACTCACACACACAAACACACACACGTTGAGTTTGCTGAGAATGACTTAGGCATGATGCGAGTTTCACAATCTCAACCTGGAAGGGCAAACCCTTCAGGAAGCAAAACTTTACACCAGATGACACCACGATGCTGCAAAGGCAGAAAAGTCTGTGTGTGTGGTGTTCATACTTATTTCCTACACACATACACACATTTGCACAAAGGAAAAAATGTGGTCAGTCAGATAAACAATAGCAAGACAAGCATGCCAGTAGCAAACTGTATCACCCCTGACTGTCTCATTGATGAATAAAACAGGAATAATTACATGGAAACTGAAGACAGAAAACAGGCACAGCAGAGGCCTATAGGTGACAAAAGGCTTTAGATTATAGGGATCATCAGCCCTCCAATAACATGGCTGGTCTGGATGATCCCATTTAAAAAAAAGTGAAGTAAAGACAGGTGGAACTTCTCATTACGGTGCTCACTGAGTTGGTTTTTAAACTGTGGTCCTACCACAATTTTCAGATATGTGCTTAACAGTGCAGTTCATGTTTTCTCAGAAACTCATGTGAACACAAGTTGTGCACTAGAATGTTAGAATCCAGCTATATGACCTTTAAACTCTGTCTTGGGACCAGAATAGGTTGCAGACCTGTACATTTCAAGACTATACCTGATCTGTTTTCAAGGGTAAGGTACCACCACTCATGTGGGACCTGGGCAAGGGAAAAACAAGCAAGAACCTGTATGCCAAAACAAAACACACGGCTAAAACATGGCTCAGTGGGTAATACAGTCAAGGCCTTGGAGAGTCTGAATGTGTGTGTGTGTGTGTGTGTGTGTGTGTGTGTGTGTGTGTGTGTCCAGTGCAGGGCATTGGCCCTAGACAAAGTGCTCTGCCAGCTTTCTGCCCACTGGTCTTTTCATTGCTGATGGATGGGCCTTGTTCAGCACCATCTGGCTATAGGATACTTCACATTAATCATCACAAACACACACGCATACACACACTTCTGTCTCTTAAACACACACACACTAGACGGATTGGCTACATGTATATGAGTGCACAAGACACAACAACACTTAACTCTGACACATTACAATACTGTTTAACATGGAGAGAAAGAAGAACAGAAAAAGAAAAAGAAAATAAAACAAGCAATAGGAAATAAGACAAACAAGGAAACTAATATTTGCTCTAATTGACAGCCCATTTTTGCTTGCATTTTACCTCGCCATTTTCCCCATTTGTGATTCAGAGTTAGCCACGGGAAATTAAGAAACAAGCTTGGTACAAAAACAACAATTAGTTCATTTAAAAACATTGTTTCATTTTGGTTGGTAGCCTGAAGCTATGGAATAATAAAGCCTCTCCAACCCCCCCACCCCACCCCACCCCCCACCCCCCACCCCAACTCAGTCTTTATTAATGACCTTTTTGTACCTATAGGAGGATGCGTATTAACAGTAATGGCTGTAGACACCAATTTCTCCCTTCCCTCTAAATCTGTGTGCTCCCTCTCTTTATCTATCCCTCTCCCTCACACACACACACTAATGTGTTAGTAAACACATAATATCCTTACATAAACCGTAAGCTGAAAGGCCAGACACCCAAGGGAATTTATTGTAAAATGAGGGACATTATCAGACTTCATTTATTTCTATCTAACGGCTATAAGGACTTAATACAAGCTATTTTGCCTCAACATTTCCATGGTGTATGGACATGGGCAAGGACAGGCAGAACCGTGGTTGATCTGGGAGGAAGCATGCTTGACATTAGATTTATTATCATTAAATCATATCTCACGGCTATCTGGGTTTGTAATGCAAGGGGATTTATTTGCACATCTACACAATCTATGGAAAAGTAATAAGACCTACAGAAATATGGCTGTAAGTTGGGTTACATGGAAGATTTACAAGAAACCTGCTTGACATGTTGAAAATATTTATGTATGAGGACTATCAGATATCATATAATAGGACAGGATTACTTTTGACACATTTTGTGCCAAATATAGTGAAATAGGCAAGGTTATCAGTAAGGTAGCTGACATTTTACTGTACTGGCAATCAAAAACATATGTTATACAGCAGCAAAAATGTGGCCTACAGCAGAGTAATCATATTTAACTGTGACATTAATGTCCTCATAATGTGTAATTCATATTTCAAAATAACAACGTGTTTAATAGCATGAAAAAAGCAGAATGTAATGCACCTAATACAAATGAAATCTGTAAAAAAGAATGTAGAAATTTGAACAAAAAAGGTATTCATTGTATATTTCTAATATTTGACAGACTTTTGTTAGCTTGTCTTTTACAAGAGGGGTTGGGGCTCTGACTGCAGCCATGTTTCATCCTTAGCCCTAACTTTGCAATCATAGTTGAGGAGAATGCATGTTCACAAATACTATGCATCTAATTTAGATGCAAATGTGTGAATTTATTAAGATATTCTCCGCTAACTTTGCTCAATCCACATTTCCTGTTTGTGTTAGGTGTGAGCTTATCCACTCCGTCGTGCATGTGTGTTCCATATGTACTATTATTAGTGTGCTAGTATGTAAGTGTGGGGTGTGTTTGAATGTGTGGGGGGCAGAGATTCATGCCTGCCACAGTGAAAACGTGATCTCGCTTGAATCCTTTTAATTAATGTGTAACATTTACTGCACCACAGGCAAACTCCTCCAGAGGTGTAAACTTTGCAATAAATAAATAAATTACAAAAACAGAAATGAAAATAAAATAAGTAATTAAAATAACTAAGTAAACCAATAATTCTAATAATAATAAAAATTACAAATAAAATAGAAACTTGGCTAACATAAAGTCTTGCTACATGACACATTCCAAAGCTTCAATCAACATGTTCATGACACTATGCAGTAACAGGCCACCACCTAATATGTCAAATATATCTAATATGTCAAAATGTAATTTTTATTTTTCATGACAGCAGAAAAATGTGGTAACAGATGTTGTCATGAGGTTGTCACTTTCAGGGGGACATCTTTATATAAGAACTCAGCACATAAACACACTCTTACAAACACACACAAACACACACACACACACACACACACACACACAGACTTGTCATAAGGATCTCATCATCATAAGCATGCCTGAAAAGCTGCTGTCAGATGTTAACCTCATAATGTATGGGCTCATACACACACAAAAACAGGACTTCATACACACATACACAGTTGAGGAGATTTACCTGACTTCAGAATTCAGCCTCTCACTCACACACACTCACTCATACTCTCTCACACACACACACACACACACACACACACACACACTTATGCACTCCCACAGTGTAATCAGGAACACTTGAGCTGTCCTCATCCACTAGATTGCTGACAAGTGGCATTCATCTTGAGAAGACAACTAACTCATCTGAGCCATAAAGACAATTCAGCAATGCTGACCTACAACTACTTTTGATGTCAAGTGAAAGCTTCTGGTTTTGAGGTGAATGAGGCTGAACATTCAGGGCTCTCTGCTTTAAGAAATGAGCGGATTAAATAATTCACTGTATCGCAAAGAAAAAATTAAACACCAGCTCATTTTGATCAGTGAAAGATGTCTTACCTTGTGGTCATAGGGGTTGTAAGAGTGGAAGAGTTGGGACAGCTCTTTAGTCCTCTGCTTCTTCTGCAGAGAGAAAAAAAAGAAAGAAAAAAATTAACATCTCAAAGCCACTCATAGAGTGTATGTATAATACAGCCAAAAAAAACAAATGCGAAAGCCAGGGCTTGATAATCACTTCATTTAGATTTAATTGTAGATAACAGAGTACACAGATAGGTTGTACAGATAGCAGCTTAAGACCCATTCATCTAGATAGATTCATCTAGAATCACAAGTGATGTCCCCTGTATGCCAGTTGCTCAGCCCTTGTCTTTTCTATGACAATTTGAATATGACATTTTGGTGACATTTTGGTGGTACTTTCGACTTATAAAGCTTAGTTTATAGGTTTATGAAACACTTTGATATGTAGGGCACTTCCTGAAAAGCTGATAATGCTCATAATGTAGCATTCCCTCAGTATGTCTACATTGTTTACTATTAGGTTATATTAATGTATTATGCAAGAAACAAATGAATCACCTGATACTGTACTTAATTATTTTTCATACAGTAAACAATATTCATAATGTCAAATATTGTTCAGTGGCACCTTATTTTCCTCTTTTGCTTGTCTCAGATAACAAAAAATGACATATGGTATGAATATGGACATACAGTACATCTTCAGTCATGTCAACTTATTAGGTCACTTAAACAGAAGGGAAAAAAATCACCATGGCTGAGAACATGCCTATAGTAATTCATTAAGCCTATAAAATATAGAATGAACAGAGGGGGGGAAACATTTATTTGCCCATCAGCTGTGACAGAAAATATTTCTCATTTTTTCCCGCTTAAAGTCTGGCCTTAACCTTGCATGTCCTTAATCTATAATGAGATGCACAAGTGTGAGACATGACTGTTTGATGTGTGGCAGTTGTTAATGCAATCAGTTACATGAGGCCAATGCAGTTACAAAGAGTGCTAATTAGCTAGCTGATTAGGCCATGTCTGGCTAAGGGGGAAGGATATATGTATATGTTACTGTAGCTAAAGGGAGTATGCATTCATCGCTATGCTTGTTCCTCTTCCCTCCCTCTGTCTTTTCCAGTGTTAGTATGTAAAGGGCTGGATTCAATGTCCTTAGGGCGGATCTGTACATATGGTGCAGACAACCTACAAGTCGTTCTGCTATCACACACAGGCATCATTATACATGACAGACAAACACTGCTTCAGGATAATGAAAGACAGCTTGAGGATGAGGAGAAGAAGGAAAATATCTATTAATATCTATAGCATATGTGGTCAAGTTGATGAAGATGGACCAAGTTTCAAAAGTTATCATGGAATCACATGTGCGGTTACCAATGTCCTTTTGTTTAACACAGACAGGGAGAGTGAAAAGGCCAAGATAAGATAAGAAGAGCAACAGAATAATGTAAAGATGATGTGGCTAAAAAAGAAAAGATGAGGGAAGTAAGTCTGAAATAAAAGCATTAAGACTGAAGTACGTATTTAAAGGTGGACATTGTACTCCTTGCCCTAGGCCAACTACCACTTTGACTTTCTCTGTCTATTCTGCCCTTCTCTCAATCATCCCATCAGTGTATCTCTTCACTTCTTTTACTTCCCCATGCTCTATAGCTACCCATCTCTTACTCATTCTCTGTTCACCCAGGGCTCTTTGCAATCTTGTAATCACTGGCCCTGTCCGTCTGCCATCCTGATTCCCTCTCTTTCTCTCTTTCACTGCCAAAGGGCTCTCCAGAATCTCCAAATCCCCTTTTCTCTTGTTTTCTTTGGCTTTCCACATATCCCTCAGTGCTCCCCCTCTCCTTTGTTCCCTGTGTTTTTCTCCAGTGAGGGAAAACTCATACTAATCATCCTGTCTCCACTCTCTCACCCATCCTCCCCCTTATAAGTCTTTCCCTCCACAATCTCTCTCTCTCTTGTTGCCTGGAGCACCTCAGGTGAGAGCAATCCTCTAATCATTGCTCCTCAACACCAAACACCATTCTCTCTCTTCCTGCCATCCCTTCATCACTCTCACCATCATTCCCCATTCAGTGATGTTCCACTGTGTATGTGTGTGTGTGTGTGTTTGGGGGGGGGCTGTAAGACAGATGTAACTGCAGGTAAGGATTTCTCAACCCTGAATGAGCTCCCAGCAGAATTTATCCAGTGCACACACATACATGAACGTCTTCAAAAACACACACCACAGGCACAAATACCAACACATGCTCACACACTGACTCACATGAACCCATACTGTATACTAAAAATTCACAAAGGTGTGAAAACATGCCAACTATAAGATAATTCAACAGCCAATATGAAAACACAAGTAAAGGAGACAACTGAAAGAGAGAAGCAGAGGCACAGTAACAGGAGACACTCATTTAAAACAAGATACAAAATGGTGAGAGAAAGAGAGATCCATTTCTTATCTCCTACCATAACAGGAATTACAGGAATGTACACCTCATCTCATGTCCCTTACATGGAGGTTAGGAGGTGGACATTTGTGATAGTAAGTCGAGTTTAAATCCCTCACCTGCTATGAAAAAAAAAAAAAAAAAGCTGGCTGTGGGAGAGTGAATGAGACATGTTCTCATTATCCCACTACACCTGCTGCTGAGATGCCTTTGAGCAATCACTACACCCTGAGCTGCACCTCCGGAACTGATTGGTGGCTACTTGCAGAAAGCCTGCATTTGAGAGGTGGAGATGTGTAAACTTCGTTAATGTGGAGCAAGGTGAGGTTGAAATAGGCAACACATATTCTGTAAGGGTGCTCTGCCGTAAACATTTTGAGACTGAGAATAACTGATGGACCAACCATCAGTGACAGTGGATTTCATTAAACTGTGCATTACATTTGCCCTCAGCATGCTAGGTAGGATCTGATAGTATGGATCATAGTAGTTTAAACTATATAAATCATTAATTTGATGACAAATGACAAAACTTAGTTGGTCAATATCCGAATCTGTTTTGATATTACTATAAAAATGCTGCTGATTAAAACACAAAAAACATATTTTGTAGAAATACAACCAGGACCTGTTTTTAACACAGACTTGTGATCAATATTAAAAACAATTCAGCGTTTGCATAATCTATGACCACCCTATTAAATGCCAGTGGTTCTGGTAGTCCTGCTTTCCCTCAGCCAGTTGAGTATGTGTCATCTTTATCTATTCCACTGTAAAGATGCAAATAAAGTGTCTGTATACACGTATGCGTCTGTGGTCCATCAACCAGAGAAGTTAATCTAGCATCCCATTGAGGTTGTGGTAGTGTCAACCCAGCAACCAAGTGCAAAGCCACTGTGTGTGTGTATGTGTGTGTGTGTGTGTGTGTGTGTGTGTGTGTGTGTGTGTGTGTGTGTTTGTGTGTGTCTATGGACCTGTCACCGTGGTGATGATGAACGATGGTTGTTACAATGACGTCCATCTGTTGTTGCCGCCAGAGACGGATGCGGCATCTAACGGGAAGTGACATTACATGGATGTGTACACTTGTACTCATACTCAGACTCCAAACACATACAGGGCCGGTGCAGACGGGAGCACATAAAACTATACAATATAAAGAAGCAATATCTGCACAATATTGTGAAGCTCCAAAACAAGATATGCAATTCTTGAGTGCAATTACCCAAAATAAGCTATACATGATATAACTGTCTTCAGATTGGCAGCTTTTAATATATTTAAGTCCCAATCATGAGCAAATAAAGACCAAAAAGACAAAGAGGACCAAAAAAAAAAAAATCTAAAACATGCATGATTAATTGCTGACATTGTATTCAGAACTGATGTAAGATGTTTTGTGAGATGTCAACTCCAAACACACTCTCACATGGGATGCAAAGGTTATTTGTAAGACAATAGGTGTTTACGGACCAAACAGTTCTGGGACTCCCTGAGAGGAACTGCCCTCTGGCGCACTCCCCCAAGAGCTACATACCTTCAAGGGCTTTTTTCTGTTTGCACTCATGTTGCCAATATGAACACTGAAATGACATGGTGGCTGGTATAGCAACATCACTTCAGCACGACAACAATAACAACCACTTCTATGACAATAAAAACAAAATGGAGGGCACCATGGTTGGAACCTTGATGAGTCAGAATCTTATTGTATTCCCCCTATCACATATACACTCAATTAAGCCTGGACTTCACTGTCAGTCCATTTGTCTGTGTTTTGTCCCATTTTATTGAGTTACAAGCCATTACAAGCCGTTATAAGCTGCTGATTACAGTTTTTAAAAATGGCATCAGCCACTGCAATGGCAATAGCTGATGCCTGCCATTACCTTACGTAAGCTTACCCTTACGTCTGGACCAATCACCTGAAAAACAGTCCCTCAAAATGGTATTCTAAGAAGTACAATCAAGGTCCGGACTTGCTTAATGTGTGACTCAAAGCAGCAGAAATGTATAACTGTGTGAGTGAGTGAGTGAGTGAGTGTGTGCCTATGTGAGGAGGTACTGTATATATATGTCAGCATGCCAAAGTGTGAGTACGTTGTGGGGCAAGGTAACAGTGATCTTGCCTTAGTCTATACTGCAATAGCTTCTGGCTCACCCGTATGTGCCTATTTGTCCCTAATGACAGACAGATGTTAGTGCTATAGAGCCTCTACCTCGGGCATGTGTGTATGTGCGGGTGTGCGTTACACTGCTAACACTTCCTAAAGCATCACAACAAGAGTGGTCACAGTGGTGAGGCTCTGTATGTGTGTGCCCTTCGTGTCTCTGAAGAGGCCATATATATACATAACATGTTCCAGCTACAATATCTTGACTTGTGTCAGATCAGCTGCATGCCCTATTAACTAAGGTGTACACAAGACGTGTACAAGCTGTGATACTGAATAGACACAGGAATACAATAATATATGAACTATGTTCACACTCAACACAGATGATGTGCCTTAAAGCTGCTCTTCAATCATGTTACATCAGAAGAGACCACAAACTTAAAGTGATTTCATTGTGTCATTAAGACACATATAACTAGTTGCACACAGTAGCTAAGATCAATAGTCTCACTAACTGCGTGCACTACAACACTTTGTTTTAGTTCAGGTACTTGAATATAGCAAGCAAAAACTGTGATCATTAAAATGTGATGTGTTATCCCTTCCATTATTAGTGGACTAGGACCTCATTAATCAAGTGCAGACCTATGTGGTCCCAGACAGCAACTTAACCATTAACTCAACCTTAATACCTGTTAGACTGCCTTTAGTCGAGCATTATTATCTCCCCTGATATGTATGTGAGAGAATAAGTGTCTACATTTGAGACAAAGAGAAAACATGTGTGTGTGTGTGTCTGTTGGTGTATGTCTATGCTTGTGTTTGTGTGTGTGTCCAGGCGTAGATAAATTATAGTGAAGCTAGAAGATGGAGCTACTAGTGGCTGGCCAGCTGTTTCACTTTGACAGCTGCTGCACCGGTGCCTCGTGGGTAATGGAGTTCTTAACCAATTACAACCTGGGGAAATTAAAAACATTGTCCAACTAGAACAGCTAATCTCCTGCTCTATCACTTTATTCTATCTTTCTCTCCTGCAGCTGCTCATTCTCAACTCTTCCTTTCATACCAACAGACATCCCAGTGCACACATACACCCCCACCACTCAGCAAGTCCATTTATCAAGGCTAAGTTCTAGTCACCTGGGGATGATTATGGAGATCCAAGCTAATAGCATTCACATCCCTTTATTCTCAACACGCTCCCTTCCCTCTCTCCATCCTTCCTTCCCTGTGGTCTCCGAATCTTTCCATCTGCCTTTGCTCAGCCCTCCATCCTGAATTCTCTCATATTTATTCCAATAGGTAATAAGTTACACCTACATAGCACAAAACACCTGGACCTCATCACAGCTGGACGCTCAGCAGTTCTATGTGTTTTCTCTGCTGCTTCACTCACTGAGACAAATCTGTCTATGTATTTTTCTATTCAAATATGTGTTTTTGTCACAGTTGGAAATCAGTGCCGAAGCAAAACCATATTTTTAATGTGACACTGCATCAAAATAAAATGTCAGGATACCAGTTACATTTATAACAAATATTCGTACTGATATAGTCAGTTTTTATGTCACGTTTTTTAGGAAGAGTGTGTTGTTGCAGCTTCACCACCAAAGTGAAGTCTTTTGTTTAAATCACTTTTACACACTGACATTTACTCGCTCATCAAACTTCAGTTTTGTATTTTAAATATTCTGCTGCAAGAAGCCACTATTACTAAAACAAATTAATCCTTTGGCTTTAGTACCCTGAATAATATTTATCTCTCCAAATGAGAAATAATGTTTGATTGAGCACAGGAAAAATAGCCAGGGAGAAAGCCCTGCATGCAAAACAAAGAGTGTGGTGCACATGGCTGAGACTTAGAGCACTGGCTCCACCATAGCCAAACTGTGCAAATGACATCCTCATAACCTATGAGCTGCCACATTTAGTAAGTGAGTACAATGGTGGCCAGTCAAATTTCCAAGGGGGATGGTGCCCCTCCAGGGTCTACAATGGCCATGTCCCTGTAGCAGTTTCTTTTTGTCTCACTTTATTTCCTCCATCCATCTCCCTTTCCCTTTTAGCTCCTTCTTCTATCCTCCCTTCTTCCTTACCTTCTCTCTCTCTCTCTCCCTCTCTCTCTCAGGCCTCCTTCTGTCTCTGCTTCCTACTCCATCTAGTTCTCCATCCATCCCTCCTGTGGCTATTCAACACAGTTGTGTTCCAGACAAACCATCTGGTGCACTTTATTAATGACTGACCCTACATGGCCTAGACATCGCCTAGCTGCCACCACTCACTGTGTGTGTGTGTGTCTGTCTGTATGCCCCCGTGTGTGTGTGTAAGAACAGGTGCATGCTGACTGATGATGTGATGTTGTGTGCAGCTTTAACCACCAAAGCAGGTGTACTGTTTGCAGGGACCCTAACATATTATTCTGACTCCCTCTCACCTTTTGCTATTCTCTGTCATATACACACAGTTATCTTAAATTTAAACATTTAAATGATCAGTGAAAATTCAAAATGCAAAGGAACACAAAGTGAGAAAGGTGACCTCATTTTAACTGTTTAGGTGAAGCAAGTCACCACTTTGTTGCCTGTGCATTCCAGATTATTTACAACACACTTCACAAATGCTTAATTCATGATTTATCACAACCATCATGGTCATTAGATGAAAAATAAAACAAATTAAAATAATTCTACATGTAAAAAAGGGGGTGACGTGACAGTGAGGAACAACCAATATGCCACAATCTGACAGTAAAAGAGCTGCCTGCTGAATGAAGTCCTGGAGAGATGAGTGCTGACATCCAACTGCTGACAATAAATGTCGGATGAGACAGATGGAGGAGAAAGAAAGGAGAGGGGGGAAAGATAAGAAGAAGTGTAGTAGCGATGTGGTTGTCTGGGGATTGATCCCTCTAAGACACACTCAGCTTCTCCTCAGAGAATGAAGAGAGGAAGGAGGGCAGAAGGAAAAAGAGAATGACTTATGAAGACACTCCACTTGAAAGAGATGTGTCAACACTTTGATGGTAAAGAGTGAGGGAATGCAAACGCAAGAAGGGATGGAGCATACAATATAGGGTACAGCATACTGTAGAAGGTCAAATGAAAGGGGAAAAAAAAGTCAAAGAAAAACATTTTAGGCATAAGAACAACAGTAACGTTTGCCAAGATTCAATAAGAAAATGTAAGTGAGAATGTAAGTACAAAAGGATAAGTAAGTAGTACCAAGTTACTGATGATATATAAATACTTTTTTCTGCTAAGCAAAGCTTTATGGAATGAGTTAAAAAGTGACTGAACTTCAATTGACCAAAATATGTTTGTTTAATTGTGCATCAATCCTCAGATAAACTGTAGAAAATTACAGTAAAACATGGGCATGATTAACATGAGCATAAAGTTACACTACAGTGGATATAGAGAACATCAATGTTCATAAGCACCACTGCTGTTAAATTATGTTTTGCAATTATATACTAGATAACTATGGCTCTGTAAACAAGGATGTAGCTCAGAAACCTATGAGGCAAAAGGTCAAGAAAATGCTGGAGCTGGTGATGGTGATGTGTTCATTCAGTTTCTCTTACACACACCTTTGCTTACAATTATGGCTTCATTAGCCGCTAATTGTTTCATATGGCAGCAGATTGAGAGAGGAAGATGGAGAGTTGTTTGGTTATACAGGGGACAATGAGAGGTCCAAATGAAACAGCAACTACCACCATTTAACATTTTATAAGTGCTTAAAGATGCACCTGCTCTAATGGCCTTTGGATCTTGATGCTGAGCAATGTCTGACTAGTGTTACAGTTAAAGGTCAAATACTTTTAAATTCTCTCTAAATACCATAACACGTAGTCATAGCCATACAATCTTGTTGGCCAAATTTCACCTCTCTTATGGAAATTCTGGTAATAATTGTTCATTTGAGGAGGTATTGAAGCTGTAGGACTGGGGACATGCTGGCTTAACTGACAGATGTCTTATACCATCACAGTCAGTTGCTGTTTGTTCATCCCAACTCAGTCCTGCACAAAGTATTCCCCGCTTTACACAAATCTGGGTTTTCTGGTCCCAGTTAACTGCCAGCAGCAAATGTTTAACTCAAATACAGGTTTTAATATTTACACAGTAACACTGTGTGCCTCCATATGTATACTGTATGTATGAGTCTGTCTGTCTGAAAGCGACAACCACCCCCAACGTGCGCGCACGCACGCACACACACGCACACGCACACACACACATTTACTTTTGATGGCTTTCAGGATTAGTAATATTTAAATTCCTACATAAGTCATGACAGAACTGGAACAGGTTTTTACATTTTCAGATGACAGGACCTGGCCTGTGATTCCTCAATACACCCACACGTAAATTTGCGTGTGCACAGCACAGTATACGTGCACACAAACAATATATGCACACACAGTGTAATAAGAATATCATTAAATACAGAAAGTATGTACTCCTGCTCATAACACCGTTTCTCTTATAGTTAAAGCTGTTAATTGGTATGTCATTCAATTTTTAAATATGCTGGTTGGTTTTAAGGATGATAACTAAAACTTAGTTCATCACTTTCACACATGAGCAGCTAAATTTAGCTGAAACCAGATATGTCAACTGACTAACAGTAAAGGAGTCTCTGTCTCCTTGATCACACTCACCACATGTGCTGGTACTTGCTCCATCTTGGCAGCAGGTGTACCAGGCCTGGGGTAGAACTGGTTGATGAAAAGACTGGGGAATCTGTAGCATTTCACCAAATCTATTGTCTCTTGGAAGTCTTCCTCTGTCTCACCAGGAAAACCGCAGATTATATCGGTAGCAATGGTTACACCTGGGACCCTGAGAGAGAGATAGGTAGAGGGTTTTAGGTCATGATTGATTGAAGCTGATGTTATTTCCTGGTTGTAAAATCATTTTTGAAAACATCTCGTTTTGTGGTGCCTTTGAGAAACTTGAACTTCTGGTGTTGCAAGGAAATCGCAAACTTCATCCTGTGATCCTCTCAGGATAAGAGTTAATATTAAAACAAAATAATACCATCTGAGAGGAAAACTGTGAAGCTACACTACAACATTTGGTTCTGCACCCATTTGATCTGCCTTACCAATGGCTTATGGTATTGATGGGTAGCTAACTCCACATATTGTTTTTTCTTAGGTTATTCATAATTCAATCAGGGAGCATCGTGGAGATCAACATCCTGTTCTCCAGAGTAATCTGTTGAGTAAAACTAATAATACAAATGACAAAAAATACATTTCAGTCTAACATTCATTAACCTGGAACTAATACTATATCAATTATTATTAAAATTACACTGAAGCTTGGAATTCTCTGACATTTTCCCATTGTTGGTACGTGCCTTTGAAAAACCATGTGAAGCACTATAGCATTACAGAAAGCTAAAGCCTTTCCCCATGGACTCATTCAGCCAATCAAAACCCGATTAGCAACCTCTGCTGACAATCGTTAGCTATTGATTATTGACCTGCTGGCTCATTGGATTAATTGTGGTCAATAGGGAATAGATGCATCGATTTGTTTTATATATTTTGTTTGTATTGACAACAGTTTGGTGGCCTATAAAAGAACTCTGAGGGTATATTACCATTATCTGTCAGAAAACTATGTATCTCCAAAGTACATACTCATTGAAATAGATGTTGTTTTGACAGGTTACCATATAGATTCAGTTATTAGGCTTGATCTCAAAGGCATTTAACATAATCTCTTATGATTTAAACAGCTGTCAATTAACTAAAAGGAACAAAATGAACAAGAAAGTAATGCTGAAACTATTCTATATATTCTTCTGAGCAACCGAGTGTTCTAATTATTGGAGACAAACTGGCTTTCCAAATGCTTTTTTTGAGGAAGACATTATTTGCTAATGTCAAGTCAGACTGGAAATGCTATCAAATACCGAGATAACTGGAAACCATTCTCAATACAAGTGAGCTGACCATTGATTACAAGATTTCTATCAAAGCTCTAGGTGCACTGGAATAGGAAGGACACTGGAGCCTCTTAATGTAACGTGTAATGTGTTATATGGCAAGCAAGTCTGTTATATGAAGCCAGGATTTAATTAGTAACAGACAACTGACAGATTTCCTTTGAAAAATCTGGACGCAATGGAGGAGGGAGACTGTGTAAATTATCAATCACCAAGTAATTTGGGCTTGCCTCTTTCTCTTCACTCCTTCCTTTTATCTTTATTCTTGCCACTCTTCTCCTTTCCTTACTCATTTTTAAGCAAATGTCTCACCCCTGATGTTGTGATTTCTTGAATGTGCATGCTCCCTTATCTTACAGCACAAGGCTGCATATGTGTTTACACAACCCAAAGACAGCAATGGGCTAAAAAGTATGAATATAAAAGGAATTCTATCTCTCGCTGGAAATCCTTGAAAACTGTTAAAGAGTAAGTGTAAAGTGCAATGTAAACTGTAAGACAAGAGGCAAACACACACACAAACATACGCATTTAGACCAACAAAGTGAAAGCCAGCTCAACAAAGACATTAAGAAAGGAATGAAAAAGACACTTTCTCTGCGATCGACAACATGATGCATCTTTAATTACATTAACTTCCTGCATCTGCAACACCACGATAACCTCTGACCTATTGATGATTTCCAATTGGCTGATGGTCATTAATATTAACCAATGGCCTGCAGGCACAGGCATCCTTGACCTTTCAGATCTGCCTGACCACTATACTATGGAAAAGTAAAACTGCATAAATTAAAAACAAAAGTCTGAGCATGGAATGGTTAAATGCCCAAATAAATGAATAATTCTCTGTTTGTGATTAAAATTCACATCTTGGATCCCCTGAAGCAATGCTTCTAAACCCCTTGAGTATTTAATTCGAAATGCATGTTTTTAATCCTTTACTTTGTTAGGTAAACAAAGGACTATTTGAAGCCTGTAGGCTCCAACAATAATTAATCTAGTCACGTGTAATGAAATGGGAAGGGGTAGTTCATTTTTTGGAGCTGAAGTTCTTCGTGTCGGTGTGTAGCCACATTAGTATCAGTCAGTAGGAAACATTTTTGTAGGCAAGTGAGTTAAGTCCAAAACATTCCTCTCCTACAGGGATAGAATAAAGTTTGAATAAACTCACTTTTTTTTGCTATTTAATGCTTTCGTCACAGCATATAAAATATATATAATGTACTTCCTTAAGCTATTTTATTAATGACAGTGGGAGGGAAAGTAAATAAAATTAGAAATGTCAACAAATAAGCACATTTTTTCTGGACTCAATAGATAACAGCCTTTTGCATTTCCCTGGGGCTTGTATATCAAATTCGCTATGGCCCTTGGCAGTAGTGGTGAGGACATAGAATACTGAGAGAAGGGAGAGAAACTGGTGTGAATTGGCTTTTGTGAATTTTCTTAAGGTGGAGGCTGAGAGGAAAAAAAAAACATGTGCACACACACTGTCATTTTGACACCTCTGTCTCTCTGATCTAAAGGTGATGGAGGTATGATGTCTGATACTAATGAACAAGAGCCACACTGATACTCCCCTTGTTAAAATGAGAGAGAGGAGAAATGTATCTTGTTATTGTTCACCTTTCAAAAACAGAGTGTGCGAGAAACAGAGAGAAGCAAAGATACAGAGACAAAGGGATAAAATCAAGAAAGGCAACAGATTAGGTTTCAGCTCAACTTTCTTTCAATTAAACCAACACAGGAAGAGGGCTATTTTTATAACTTCAAAACTGAAAAACAGCTTTGTTTGTCTAACCTGGGATGAACTTTTCTCACAAAGTACTAGACAGGATTTTAACTGTAGCTAAGATTTCCACTGTTTTGCCCCCTGTCAGCTGCATGTCCATCCATCCTACTGTGCATCACATTTCTATGTAAATGACAAAAAAAGCCCTAAAATATATTCACTGATCCTACCTGGTATTAATTGGAGCTCAAACAGAGTTTTGATTGTAAATGTTTGCGATTAACTGTATGCTGGGTAAATGAGTTATCTAACCAATAAACTGAGAGAACTGCAAGCACAGTAACCCAAAAACACTGACAGAGCAAGATTAGTCTGTTTGATGTGTGGAAAGGAGATAAACAGACAGAGAAAAACAGGATCTATCAAATGAGACATTATCTGGTATGTCAGGCTCAGAGAAAGAGTTGACATCGATAAGTATTGATCAGAGGATTGTATCAGAGAAAGTATTCTTTACCAAAAAAATAAAAAGGAAAAAAGAAATTAACGCCATATAAAGCAGAGAGCATGATACAATGCTTAAAACAGAGACACAGAAAAAAAAACAGTAGAATTATGCACAGACCCATGTTGGCTAAAAAGTAAGAAAAGAGACATTATAGGTACATATAGGAAAGGGTGGCTCAGCATTTTATATCAGATATTATATTAGGAATATAAATCAGATTAGCTAATGCTCATTACCCTCATTGCCTAACCAAATGGCATCTTTAAATGTATCCTAAATGTTTATAGGAGTTACATTTAATTAGTCCTCTGTTGGAAAATTATCTGTTTTAATGGAAAGTAAACTAATCCCCTGTGAATAAGCCACATACACGTGTGTATGATGAGAGAACAGAAGAGAATGGACCAATTTTTATCAACAGCTAGCAGTCAGGCACTAACCTCATGACTAATGCTGCACTTCCTGTCACAGCTTCAGAATACAAAGGCGTTACAGCCCCTGAAGCCCCTAAATCAAAAGAGATAATAAGCTGCGTGTGTGTGTGTGTGTGTGTGCTTTGTTCCTATCATTTCTCCTCCTGCCCCATGAAGGCAAAGAGACCACATCCCTCAAGACAGTAGCGTCCACTAGCCATAGTATGCTACCAGTCTGAGTTAGCATTTACATAGGGAGAGCCTGTTCACAGGAGGCTAAATTCATTTAATTAAAACTCAAGATAACTACACAGTCAGTCCCCTATCTGCCTCAATAGGCCGAATTAAGCTTCACAAAACATGCTATTGTCTACTGAACAATTATCATCAACTCTTTGTTTGCTGAGGCCCTCACACATCCATACATGTGTGTATATGTTTCCATACACACACAGCCATCCTCTTCATCATATATTCAAAAGATGTGCATGTGTATGCAAGTGTGTTTGCACAACAGATGCCTGTGAGCAGCCCCCATGATAGGATGAAGGCGAGACCACTGGGACAGAAGAACTCTGAAAAACGACAGCAAGGAACAAACAGATGAGTGTGGCATGGAGGTGTAGAGAGGAAGACAATGGGTGGAAGGATGGAGGGGTGAGAGTGGAAGAAAGACAATCTGGGGAGGTAAATATTTACCTATTCATCTGTCAGAAAGAGACCACGCTACCCATCTGTGCAGAAGCGTATGTGCTGTGCGTGCACTCTCTGAAATGATAATGTAAGGCACTCGGGGGCCGCTGTAGCGTAGGAGTCGGACAGTGAAGGGAGAGAGATGTGGCGAGGGGGAGAGGGAGGAAGAGATGGAGATGGGAGAGCAATGTGCTGTGGGGAGATTTGTTGTCAAATGTTAAAAAAAAAAAAAAGTTTGGGAAGCTGTTGTCTCAAGGAAAGAATAAAATCACATTAACATGTAAGCTGACGGCTTTACTATAATGTGTGAGTGTGTGTAGGAGAGAGAGCAGCAGCTGGGGTGAGAGTGAAATTCTACAAGGACTGAAGTTTGGAGATTACAGAACCACAACATATGTGAAAATTATGTTCAAGTCAGATATAATCAATGCTTGTGTGAGGATGAGAAGTGGATGGATCTTTAGCCTTGGTAAAAGACATCTGTTCACTCTAATACTCAAAAAACAAGTGATTCTAAAATCTAAATGGCAAATCTTTTGTTTTGTTTGTTTGTTTGACTGTCATTTGGCTGCCTAGTACATTAATCCACCTCAATTTTACCCGATGTTCCTGACAGTAATTTCAAAAACAAAACTCTCAGACTCAGACAGTTAGTTGTCAGTCCACCTCTCATCACACTGTTAGACTAACAGAACCTTTTTGAATGATCAAAACAATTCCCTCTGTGAGTTATACAGCAGCACAAAGTGGTTTCTGCAATGGTCATGGTGTATTACTTCAGAATGATGCACAAACTTAAAGTACTTACTTGAGAAATGAGTTTGACTTTAAAAATCAGAAATCATCTATACAGCAGGTAACTTGCAAAATGAACCTGACCCTTAAGAGCCTGAAAAATTCTCTTGAAACAAAAAAAAAAACATCTGCTGTCACGCTGACTCATTTACCTCATCAAATTCCTTTCTAACACACAGAATACACACATCAGCGCAGTGTCAAAGGTCAGCCGCATCTTCGCTTGCAGTGATTTACCAAGATTAAACCACTTTTGAAGATGTGATCAAAACCTAAAGGAACACAGAGTCATCTCATGTCATATGCTTGACACTTATCATTACTGATGCCTGGAATACATTTAGCAGAAATTTGTCAGTGACATTCATTTGCATTGTGTTATCCAGGTCAGGTCTTTCTTGATTTGTCATCTTGATTCATGTTAGTGTTGCTTGTTTTTCCACTTTAGTTTGTTCAGGTTTGGTTTTCTGCGCTCACTCTTGTATTCACTTCTTAATCATATCACTGCTGTGAGGCTGCTATACTTTTGTGTATGCATTTCATTACTGTGTAAACTGACTAAATGAAGAAAACATCTCATGCATGCTGTACTTGAAATCTAACAGAAAACATTCTTTCCTAAAAGGAGAAACAGAAGGAAGCTACAGGGGATAAACAGGGACACTTGTGAGAAGTGTGAGTAATCACTCAGACACTTAAGTGTTTGATTTAGCGGTGACAGCTGGAGGTAATGGCACTGTCATGTAGCAGCTCAATTTACAGGGACAGGGAGAGAGAGAAAGTGGTTTGCTTGGTTATCACTCACTTTCCTCACCTTCTTCCACCATCAAGGATGAAGGAGAGTGCTGTCAGAACTGGTTGAGGAGGTGCCAGGTGACTGGCCAGATAACAGGGGGATTTCAGAAAGATGGAAGCTGAAAATCCAAACAATGGTTCCCACTGTGGCTCTAATGCAAACTTCAATGACTGTAAAATGACTCTGGATGCCTAAGTGACAGCTATCGTGACCTAAAAACCTGATTACATCTGACAATAGAGTCAAGTGGAGGTAATGCTGTCGTCAAATTCAGTTCGTTTGTTTATGCAAGATGCTGTGTCTTTCAAGAATTTGACCACTTTGTGAGAAGTATCATGAAACCAGCAACGTCAAGTCCAGTTTCAGGGGCAGACATGAAATGTGTCATGTTAAAAAAAATTGGATAAAAAACACAATGTGGAAACATTTCCATTGGTGGAGGTATACATGTTAAATGTTCATAAACAGATTTTTTAAGTAAGCAAAAGCAGTTTGCACTACAGCTAAAAAGCATAAATGAATGCACTGAGTATATGAGACAAGCTGGCAGTTGCATTCTGGCATATTTCTGTAAAATAATTCAGTGACTGAAGGATACAAGGAAGGAAAAGCTGAGTGCAGTGTGCTTGAGAGTAGGGAAGTGACAGACAAATGATCGGTTAAGAGACAGAACGAGACAAGTGATGACTTCAGGTGGAAGGAGATGTAAAACTGTCAGAAAGACTTTCCCAATCTGCATCTCTCGCTCATTCTTTCCTCAAATCCTTGCTTTCGCTCACTCTATCTTGTGCCTTTAGAGAGTGAATTACTTTTTAGTGAAAACCTCACACATGCACAAACACACGAGCGGGCACAGCTACATTAAATGCGCCGAGCTGTGACAGTCCCCTTGGGTTAAACAAATCTCTCTCTCACTCTCACATACTATGTCACCTTCCTCCCTTAATCATCATTTCTCATTAGCTATTATTTGTCTGTAATGGTGACAGAAAGAACTCAAGTTTGAATATATGAAAAAATAAAAAGACATCACAAAATGTGTGGTGTGCATGTTTGGGCTGCAGGTAATAAGCATCCTTGTAAATTTTTTTCTTTTTTTATTCTTTACTGTGTTTGTTCAGGCAAAGTCTATAATTCTTTTCATTCCCTGTTTAACATGTTGGCTATGTCGTTGGTCTACTAAGTGAATACCAAGTCATTTGTCTTGAAACCTTAGGTGCAAAATAACCTCTGTCTTTCAGTGTAGCAGGTCATTTGTAAAGATCGAGGTGACTGCTCTGGAATGAATGGAGAGCCAAGTAAATAATGATCCCACTGGAGTCATCAGTAAACTTTATCATTTAATGAAACAGCCTGAACACACCAGAGCAGAACTGCAGTTCAATTTAACACACACAGTTACACATGCAGACACACACATACTTCATTAGCCTTGGAGAAGGGTAATAAGAACACACACATACACATTTCATTAGTCTGAGGGAGGAGTAATAAGAGACACAGCAAAATCATCCACTCACTCAGCCACACACAGTTCTTTTATATATATATATATTTATACTTGTAATTCTATCTTTGTGAGGACACTCATTGACATAATGCATTCCCTAGCCCCTTAGCCTAGCCTCGAGCATCACAGCTGAATGTCTACTAAACTAAAACCTAATTCTAACCTGAACCTCAAAACCAAGTCTTAATCCTCAAGCAGCTCTTTAAAGTTGTAGGGACCGAAAAATGTTCTAACTTTCCCATAATATCAAACTAGTCTCACAAAAATATAAGTGCACATGCATGTGCATGCACACACACAGAGAGAGACAAATGTATAAGCCTGCAGAGGGTGGCAGTGCGAAGGCGTGACACTCATGACTGTCTAGCCAGGTGTTAAATGGAGTGTCTCTTTGCTTTTTATTTCAATTTAATTCAACCTTCACTGACATAGCCACAGTATGTGATTCATCATTCCATCTCGGTGTGCTGACCTGACCTGCACAGATATGGACAACATCAAAGCACCGGATAAATTCTGGACATAAAAGCTTTACCTGAACTAAATGAATGGTGGGCATGCTTTAAGTGTGCGGTATTTTTGTACGGAGGAAGATATATAAATGGATGTTCCAAATGCTAATCAGTAATCAAAAGTGACATTTTCAAAGAGAGGAGGAACTACCCCTCTATAAAAATTGGACTAATAGAAGTTAAGAGGACCACAGAGGTAACTGTTAAGTCAATAGTGAAAATGTTTCTTAAGTAAGGACTATTTGTTCACCAGTGTGTACAGGCTTACTAGCAACAGAGGAGAAGAAGCTTTGGGCTCACATGCAGAAGCTGCTTTGCAAGCTGATAGGAAAGCTAAGTTTACCTGCTAAGTATATGAGGTATGGCTATTAAATAATGAGACTGCGTTCATGAGGATAAAACCACGTGGTTCACAGTCACACGGAGTGTTATATATTAAAGGTTGGGTATCCACGCACAACTGCTGTAAGTTTCCAATAAGTGACACTAGTTCACTGCTATCTACTGATTGAAGTGCACGTGTTTTATTGCTAAGGCGTCGGAAAATGATTAGCTTAAAAGTTGAGCAACGCATTAACTTGAAATTTTTGGTGAAATTCAACAAAACAGCAGCCAAATCTTTTTGTACATTAACTAAGGTGTATGGGTAACACTGCATGTCACATACACATGTGTGTGAATAGCACAAAAGATTTTGTGAAGGCAGAGAGGATGTCGAAGATGATGAACGTTCTGGGTGCCCATGCACATCAAAAACTAATGAAAACAATAAACAGATTGAACAAATCGTTCGAAATGATTGATGACTCAGTGTAAGAATGATAGCAGAAATGGTCTCCCTTGATGAAGAGACAGTTTGGCAAATTTTGCATCAAAATTTGAACATGACATAAGTGTGTTCCGAAGTTGTCCCAAAACTTCTGACTCCTCATCAAAAGGAAAAATGCAAGGGGGCGCCCCCATAGCCAAATGGTTGGAGCGTGTACCACATGGGCTTAAGTGCCCTGAGCAGCTGGTCCCCGGATGTTTCCTGTTTCCTGTCTCATCTCCACTGTCCTATCCAATAAAGGTGAAAAAGCCCCCCCCCCCCGCGAAAAAGAGGAAAAAATGCAAGAAAATTGAAGGAAACCCAAACTTTTCAAAAGAGTGATTACATTCGATGAAACTTGGATCTTCCAATATGATCCTGAGACAAAACTGCAGTCAGTGCATTGGAAAACACCATCATTGCCAAGTCCAAATTCAAGGCCATGTCGATTGTTTTCTTTGACATTAACGGCATAATTTTGGAGGAATGGATTCCAGAATGGTCAACGGTGAATAAACACTATTTTTTGGACTATAAGTCCAAAAAAAGAGACCACAATTGTGGAAAAATTGTTTCATTCTTCAACAAGACACATGCCAGCTCACACTGCACTCTCGGTAAAGCAGTTTCTGGCCCAAAAACAAATCACAGTACTTGATCACCCTCTCTATTCACCTGCTATAGCATGTGACTTTTTATTTTTCAAATCTGTGCTCAAAGGAACACGTTTTGAGTCTGTATCAGAAGTTAAGAAAAGAACAACAGAGGTTCTGAGACAACTGTCTGAAGAAGACCTACTGCCCTGCTTTGATCGGTGGAAGACCCGAATGCAACGTTGTGTTGATGCAGAAGGGGAGTATATTGAAGGAGAAAGACACTGAAAATTTTTATGTTCTATAAAATTGTAATACAGCATTAGTCTAATTTTTGGCTCTAAGATTAAATATGGGCAATCTTCAATCTCTCACAGTTAGGCCTAAAAAGAAAAATTAAATCAAAGACGTGAAACACTGGGGGCAGTAGCAACAGGATACAAGGGCGAACACTGTGTTATATAGACAAGACTTTTGATAGATGTTGAGGTTTGTTGTTTTCTGTTAGGCAGGTAATTAACTGCCTAATTATTTTTTTACTAACTAATCATTTTATGAATCATTAAGCTGATAGTCATTAGAGCCCAGGAAGAGCATCATATGGGCTCTTCTCGAGAGTGAGAAAGAACCTGTCTCTGAAAATCAGTTAGTGTGTAGTTTTAATGTGTGATTTCTCCAGTTAAAAGATCAACATCAGTCGGATTTTGACAGAGTCTACAAGACAAGTTAAAAACTGGCAACATAATGTGGCACATTATAGAACATTATATCACCATTAAGGAAAATGTCAATTGAACTTTTTTCACATAACCATAACCTTCACTGATGTAAATGAATTCACCTTACAAAATTGCTACACTGCTGCTTCATTTACTAATGATCAAAAACCAGACATGAGAAAGTTTTTGTAAACAAGATAAGTAACTGTATGTGAACAATGAAATACTGGGTTGAAGAATAATTAAAAAGCATAACCATTAACAATGTATCCAGCTCTACACATTCTCTACCCCACCCTTTGAGGAGGCCTTTACCTGTCAGTAATATTCCTTGAAAGAGTCTGAACAAGCACACACACGGAAAGCAGTGAGCATTCTCCTATCTGCCTAAGGTTACAGAACTGGCACAGCTTCATATAAAACCTGAGAAACAGATGACCTGAAATGGCATGGCCTAAGAATGCATTCCTCCAGGTTTAATAGCTCCATCCTGCTAAACATTACTTAACCTTCAAACTTAAGACATGCAAGTGGTAACACAGCAGAGGCTGCTGCCAGTACAAATCCACTTGAGGCTAGAATAACTTCTGCATAAAGGTAAAGTCAAAAAAAGCAGTGTCACTCAAACACATACACACACATATCTACTCTTACACAAACATACTGTAGCCCATCATAGTCCATCAACTCTGAGTGAAACTGTGTGGTTGAAAATAAGGTAGGCTGAGTCGAACTCTGAGCCAGAGAAATATGATCTGAGAGAGAGAGAGAGAGAGAGAGAGAGAGAGAGAGAGAGAGAGAGAGAGAGAGAGAGAGAGAGGTGAGTCATGTTTCACCTCACTGTGATGATGTACCCAAGTATCTGTTGACCTTGCGTGTGTGCTTAGGTGTGAAGGGTGCAAGCACATAGAAAGTTAGCACTTTGCTGCCTTGTTACTTGACTTGTTTGAGAGAGGTTGTTTACATGTTCACACTGTGCTGCCACGCTACCTTACTCCAAGTGATGATTGTGATGACGCAGGTGTTGGCATAGTAAGTCTAATCTCACTGTGGATGTGTACATGTGTCACAAGATATAATTTTTTTTGTATGTTTTTTGAAGCCAAATTTTATTTATGACCCAAAAAATTAATAAGAAACAACACTGACTGAACTAGTGCGATGGCAGTTTTGAAATCAGAGGCAGAACAATCTTTCTGAACAATATGAGAACAAACAATCTGTCCCCATCTCATGCAGTTTCAGTTTGTACTGTGTAATATGTCTAGTGGGAAACAAGTCAATGTACTTTCCCATACTGGTGTACAAATAAGATGTTTGAGGGAAAACAAAAAACAAATACCACTACTTTTGGTAGGCAAATACAGAAAAGATATAACAAGTGAGGAAACCGAGGTAACACAAACATAACCTCAGTCCCTCAGAAACTCAGATAACGTTGAGGCTCATGAGCCAAACCCACATTAAAGCATTCCATTGATTAAAATACAATGATAAACTGCAGTCAGTTAGTTCAGGACAATATTCACAAACCACCTTTGTGATGTCTGACCAACTTTATCTGAAATTTGTCATAAAAACAGTCAGCTGATAACAAACAAGAAGGCAGAGCGAATAACATAATTCTAAAATAAAGTGTTACCAGTGTTTTTGACTTTAAATCAAATGGGGTCAAGAGGTGGTGAATGTGTGATGAATATAGTGGTGAATATGGTGAAAAAAACTGAACATCTCGTTCTTTCTAAATTATTCTGGCAGGGTGTGTGTGTGTGTGTGTGTGTGTTGGGGGGGGGGTTGGGCTGTTTTGCCACCTGTTCTTTGTGACCACTGGGAGGCATAGAGTTTCACTGCTGCCCTAACATGTTCTGGAGATGAAGACGCATGTACGCGCATGCACACGCACACTGTGCTTACATAAGTGTCAATACTCTCTGTCCATCTGTGTTTTCTCCCTCCCTCTCTCATGCGCACACACTAACCTACTGCTCCTGCATTTGAGTCTGTGCTTTTCCCTCAAGACAGGAAGGATAGATATTGTGGTTTGAGAGGCCTAATAAAAAATGATCACAACTTCATTAAGGAAACCTTAACTCCTGTAATCATAGTGAAGCTGTATTTATTCTTTGTGTGTGTATGCGTGCATAGCTCTGTGTGTGTGTGTGTGTGTGTGGTTTGTGGTAAGGAAATAAGGTATAATCCAGAGGAAGTATCAATAAGACAAGGATGTGTTAGGAACTGCCAAAAGTCATTATCCACAAACTGTTTCTCTCTCTCAAGTCTTAAGTTCACACATATACACAAACACACTCAGACACACACACCTCAGTTTCAGCTTGTTGTGAAGTTAATGACTCATTTTCTGCTGGTTTCCTGTTGTTTAAACTGAGCCAATTCACTGCGCTAGACTTCCTGGATTAAATCACCTCTATACACAGGCAACATAAACAGCATTAACAAGCAGACAAAGAGATAAATCTATCCAGTATCTGTTTGTGATGTTAGTATAAATCTAAGGAAAGAAATTCTTGCTCATATCGTGTATGTATGTATTCATACATCTTACAATAATTGTAAGTTAAAGTGCAGGGGATTTGATTTTATGAATAATTAAAGCCAAGAAGTAAGTCTACCTGTGAACACTGCAACTAAAGTGACTGGTGTGTTCCAATTAAATGAACAAGGTTATAAAATAATCTGTGAACACCACAGCTTTCTCAGTTTGGGCCTGGGTTGTGTTTAATGCAGCATGGCTGTAAGAAACCAGACTGTGAGACTACAAGAGCATCAGTGGGTTACTGAACATAAACTGAAACACAGTGGCAGTGCGGGAAGAGCCACACCATGAGCTGAGAATTTTCAGGTTTTTAGCCCTTTCCTTAAAATTCTGATGATTGGATTGAGATATTAGTTTTGCCATTATCACTGCAGAGTTTCAGTAGTATGCAAGTACACATTCGCAGTATTTTGTTGTATTTTCTGTAACTGTATACATTTATACATGGGTATACAACAATAGTCAAATGTAGCCTGTATTAGTATGACATTTTCACAGACATATCTGTAATGTCACACAATCGAAAGCTTTCTGAATGAATACTCTGATGCATGGATGTGGCTTTACTGCTAGTGACCATGTTGATTACATACAGATACTGTGTTATTATGAAGCACCTGTCAGACAAAATGGTGGGCTCACAAATTTTAAAAAGTGGACATAAGCTTATACACAGACGTTCATAAGGTCAAATCTGCTTAGTACTTAAGGAAAATATGGCTGTGAAAACTTGGATACACAAACACACAAGTATGTATGAGTGTGAGATGTCCCCTGTGCTTGTGATGACTAAACCAGGCTGTTTGTTGTAAATGTTCTCATATTCTACTTGCGTGTTTAGATAAAGGTTTTAAATCAAAAACCAAAAGTCCAAAACACACACACAGACACACTCACTGCTTTACTTGCTGAATCATTAGCTGGAGGGAAAGGAGAAAAGAAAGGGGGGGTGAAATGTTGACAAGTCCCGCCAGTGTGGCAGGTTATCGCGGCAAACCTGTCTTGCTCACTGCTCTGTTCCCGCCTCTCTTGCCCTCTCTTCTTTCCCTCTCACTTATCTTATCTCTTCTTCTTCCTTTTTTGTCCCTCCCCAATGCCTTCAGGGAGCCGCCACCCCTCCCACCTCCTATTCACGTGAAACATTAGCCCTGGCCGATACCTTAAACCTTCAAGTGTGTGTGAATGCGTGTGTGCAAACTAATGAAGGTATGTACTCAACAACAAACAGCGTCTCCACGCTGTGTAGTCACGCTACTGATGCATGTGCCCTGCAGTAACCCAGGGAGGTTTGATATAACCCTGTCACTCCTCATGACTAATAGAAATGACTAACACATGCACACACACAAACATACACAGACAGCACGCAAACGCATCTGTGTTGGAGCCATTTGTTTGGCGAGAAACAGTCACTAAACTCAAGAGAGTCTGAGAGACAGAAAGTTTATCATCAACACCCTATATCAACAGTCACAGCGTCACTCTGACGGCACATTGCACCACACTATCAAGACTTAAAGGTGCCTTTAATACTAGGGAGATTACACAATCAAGTCATGACTGTTGCAAGATTGGAAAAACATGTCCACTGTTACTTTTTCAGAACCTAGTTCTGTTCATTTTTAAAAATCTATCCAAGAAAGTTACAATAAAGTTATAATAAAACTAAAGCAAGCATGTGGCTGATTCTCATGGTTACAACAGAATGGAAATCTTCAAGTCATGCGATGTGAATTATAATTACAGTTGTCTGTACAACTCTGAAAAAATGCAAATAATTTGCTCTGAATACAATATTGTGTACACAATTTTCTTTAATGTTTTGTGATTGTATACAAATTTCAATTCTGCCATCTCTAAAAGAGGTATACACTATGATGAATCTACCACCTTAAACCACAGAACACCCTGTAGGTGAAAACATGCCATCTTCAGACAGTTGTACTTGTCATATCCTGTTTGGACTGACGGTACACTGGTTTGGGCTGCTATTTATCCAAATGTTACATAAGAGAGAAACAGACTTCATCACATCACTAGGCTGATAATGGTATTTGGCATTTTGGGGGTGATGCAATAAAAACAACAGGGTCAAGAGTTAGATTTGACCCCTCTGATTTATGAATATATCACCAGGGTGTTTTGATCAGCTGTATATTTAAAAATGTGTGAAGTGATGAAATGTTCTATTCACTTTATTTGTAATAGTTGGTGCCTCTAAATCTGGACTAATTATGTGCTGAAAAGTCTAGAGACCACCCAGAGACAAGCCTGTGTCTGTTGCCCTTTGTGTATATGTACCAGTAATTTAAGAATTAAATTCCTCCTGGGCAAGAGAAAAGAGACAATATTCACGTAAAAGCTCTTTCTCTGACGTCTTTCAAACAACTATTAAGACAACATGAAATAATACTTGTCAAGTAATTGTGGATCATTAAATGAAATCAGGTGCAGCAACAAGAATGTCTTTGCACACTGTGCAAGGGTGAACAGGTTGAAATTTTAAGAGGACAGATACAAAGAACTGCTTTGGCACCTCAGATAAAGAAGAGAGTTGTGTTCTACGTCGGAGTGTTTCCATTCATCATGCAGTATGTGAACACAACCCATGAAAGCACATCAAAATATTCTTAGTATCCATATGGCTCACACCAGTGAAGCAAAGGGATAGAGCAGGACAGAATGGTAATCAAATGCTCATTAAGATTACCTGGGGAGTCCTAGGTTTTAAGAGGTCATGTTGTAGGTCAAGGGTCACTGTATCAGTCAGCTGATGAGATCACACAGATTAACCACCTGTTGACCTATCCAAAATCCTCATTCCTATGGGACCACAACTGTAAAAACTCCTCAGATGTTGCAGCAACATTATGCAAACATCAATAATTTGAATATTTTGCTGTTGCTGTATGTTACTGCTTTACCCCTTAATTTCTTTCAATAATGCAGAAACAATGGCAATTAAAATTTTAAAATGCTTAAATGCATAGCTATGTGCAGCTGACAGGCATGTGAATAAGTGTGTCTCCTTGGGATAAGGACCTCTATGGCCTGAAATTGAAAGGGGTTTCAGAGGTCAGGAACATTCAACCTCCAGGGAACCCAACCCACCACCCTGAGGGAAACCACAGAGGGTCTGAGGGCAGCTTAATGCCCAGCCCTCCTCCATCATCTATCCCTTTCTGGTAACATGATGGCTTACACCCCCACCCATCCGTTTTCCTGAACCAAACTAACCCAAAAGTTCAACATTAATGTTGCCAGAATCTGCTCCTCTGCACACATGCACAACCAATCCCCAACCCACAGAAGCATTACTATTCGTTTCCAGGCGTTTCATCTTCAGCCCCTGTGGTTCAAACACACTTAATCCCCTAGAGTAGTTGAGGGAAAATCAGCCCTATATTATGGCAAACTACGAAACAACTGTGGAAAATCCTCTGACCACGTTTACTCACTCTATAACAGCCTTATTCCACTATAACAGGATTTTCTCCATACATCATTACATAAAGACTGTACTTCATTATGTGATTTTAATTGATAGAAGCGGAGAGAAAGGAGAGAAAAAAAACTTCTGTGTTGGCAGACGAGGATAAATTAACCATTTTATTGAAATAATTATGCTACTGATTGTTAGAATTATGCACGGCAGAAAACAATCAGTTATAACAACTTGGAGAAATTAGTTATTATATCATTCAAAGGAGAATATATTTCATGCAATTTCTCTGCGGATATGGATGACTTTTGTGAAAAAGCTCTACCAAAACTTGAAGTGAGATATTAAAGCTGAGAACAATGGAATTATACAAAATATTTAAATAATGTCATAAACCTGGAAGGATGGAAGAATATAAAACTACCATGATGGATGCTGAGTGAAACACTAGCAGATTAGTATTCTAAAAAAAAATATACTGGATATACTCATTGAGTCAATAATATTTAAACATGGGATGTGCCCTGAGTTGAACTTAATCCATCATACCAACAGCATTTTGTGTTTCAGTGGTGTTTTCGTTGTTCTCCAGCAAATCCATGATGTGAAAAAAAACAGTCTGTCATTAATAACAACCCCAATCTTAAGAAACAGAATTGATTTCCTTCCACCAGTTCTTCTACACATGCCTCTATAAGGGTCAGAGAAGCCCTGATTTACCATTAGATTTGATAAGTGTGAATAAGCTTTCACTGACAGCAGAGATTTGGGCATTCAACCATCAAGAGACCTTTAAACTCAATACATGGTTAAGTGTGGAACAAATCAAATTGGTCGAACAAGCTGTTGTATGGTCATGAGTGTAAGAAATTAGCTTTTGTTTCCCCTCTTCTCTCCCCAGAGTGTGGTGACTGGTTTGTTTCTGGGTAAATTGCAAATATATACTTAATTAGGGTGACTTAGATTTGTTTTAGTTTCCACTGCTGGAAACTTTCAGCATTATTCTAGAGAAGGCCATGGGGATTTTTTTGACAATATAATCTAATCCAGCTGTTTAGATGAAACATTTGTACCTTTGATTTTTGTGATAGTCATATTTACTACCCTATGATTCTTTGTGTCTGACCAAAACTACTAGATTTTCTGCAGGAAGGTTGCGGTGTAAAGTATCACTAGTATCAGTATTTTAAATTTCATGGGTATTCTTTGAACTTTAATGTTGCCAAGAGTGACCAATAAAAATGAGACAATTCAGAATGAGGTTCAAGATCTTCAGCCATGAAAGATGTCAAGGAGGGAGGTCTGATGTGTATCTGTGTGTGTACTGGTTTTCTTTAATAAGGAAGACCAGAGGCATATGACCCCTCATGGCCTCTCCAGTGTTGATGGAATTAAGTTGTTTGTAAAGAGAAATACATTTGTCTCCTGCCATGTGTGTGTCAGTCTGATAAGCCCTGACCTCACACATACCCGGACAAGGTTCCTGCCTGTCTCATCATTTCAGGTGAACTTTACATGGACTAATTGTGAGAACTGACATTAGTGGTCACCTGTGAGGCTATGGCGGCTGACTTGCCGCCATACACTCACAGAGTTTCCCCTTCCACCGTGAGTTCTTTATATGAGAGCACTGGTGTGAAACACTGTGATTCAGTAATAACACTTTACAAGTTGCTCACCTATGTGCAAACTAAACACACACAGAGAATGGTGTGAGGCCTTCTTTTCTATGTGAGGTGCCTGAAAGAGAACAAGAAAAAAACAACAAAAGCTATAAACAGCCTTATGTAACCTATGGCTAAACAAGAATAAAGTTATATGTCTGGAAAAGGTCAAGGCCCAATAAAAAGTTTGAGGTTTAATTGCCTTTCACAAAAGTAATTAAATAATTATTGTTAAAGTGGAAAACAATACTTATTCACCTGCAAATATTAAACTGTTACAACCTTGTATCTAAAGGCTACTACAGTAACACACACACAACACTTGACTCCTGCTTACACTCTCGCTTTATCTCTCTCTATCATCTCTTAAAAGTTGCTGAAAGACTCATATCTCAAGACCAGGTGCCTTAAAAAGGCTTCCAAATATATAAATAAATAGACAGTCTGTTTATGTTTCACACATACACACTCCAGCACACTCCTACTCTTTCTCACTCACAGACACACTCACTCATACAGTGAGTGTATTTTTTGGCTTGTCCAAAACCCTGGCCTGATTCCCAGACCCCGAACTGCGTCCCAGCCATGACTGGAGCAGCCAAATAGGTCAGACCACTGGATGTATACTGGTATTGATTTCACACAACCAACATTGCCCGTGTGTGTGTGTGTTTGAGTAACAGAAGCCAGAAACTGAGTAACCATGCACAAACATATACCAAGACACACACAAAAGGGTAGCCAGACAGTTTATGTAAACAAGATGTTATGACGTGATAGCCTACGTGTGGCAAGCTTGTGTCTGTGTGTGTCTGTGCGTATGGTCTCTTTGTTTTTCTCATGACCATTTGCCACAGCATGTTAAGATTTCGACTGGGTCACTATCACTGAGTTTGAATTTCTATTGAGTACTAGAAAAACAGCTGGAGACACACACACACACAGATAAGCATCTGAGTCAGCGTTAAAGCAAACACAGCAGTATCAGTCCTCAGTTTAAGGCCCCTTCAGAGGGAACTTGAAGGGAGGATTTAAAGTTAGATGAAGCCTCCAAATACAGAGGAAGAAATGACCACACACTAAGCCCAATCAGAAACTTTCCATGGTAAAATATATATTTGTGTGTTGAGAGGAGAGAGAGAGACATACAGGAAAGATTACACAATTTCAAGTTATGGACCTGTCACCCACACCTGCAGACACGTACACAGAGAAGACCTGAGAGTGAAAACAGACTAGTAAAAAGATGACAAGTGAAGAGACAGAGGGAAAAAAGTACCAGGATACAACAAGTAAAAGTCACTGAGAAACAAGTAACCACTGTGCACAAAATCCAAAGAGAAAATAGGACAGGAAATAGGAAAACGGGACTCTTGTACAGACATGTCCAGACTTGGCCAAAAGTGCCTTTATTTTGCCATAGTATAAAACAAAGAAGCTGAGAATAGAGCGGAATTCTTGCTTATTCTACAAAGATCTTCTAAAATGGCCCGGATGAAACAACTGGTAACCCTTAAAAGTGACAATAAATAAGTGGATTGTAGTGATATTTCAAGCAGATTATTATCTTCAAATAGCTATTCAAATAATGAGTCATTCAGCCTATTTAAATGGAAAAAGTCTTCATTGTGCTGTTTGGTACCATTGAGTGTCTTTACCTGAACATGGAGATAGTGTGCAAGGAGGAGGACAGATACAATTTAACCTTTAAGATCAAGGTACAACAGTGTGTGGTTGCACTGCAGGTCCCTGTCTAAATGAAAGTGGGCTCCATGCAAGAAGACCCAGGAAGACCCCACTTTTGGAAGAGAACCATAAAAAAGACAGGAGTCTGCTAAAAATGTGTCTTGACAAGCCACAGTGTTTCTAGGAGAATGTAATGTGGACAGATGAAACTAAATTGGAGCTCTTTGGTGAGCCACATCAGCTCTTTGCTCACAGAAGGGAAAAAAAGCTTTCAAAATAAAGAACAGCATCCCTGCTGTGAAACATGGAGGGGCTCAGCACTCTCTTCTGTGTCCTGTGCACCACAATTGGGTTAAATTTTGAGAGCATTTAGAGCACATCTTAAATTAGGTAACACTACCAGGAACAGGAAAATGCTGTTGTTCTTGCTTATCATGACAGATGATGGAACAAGCAGTGGCGCAACACAAAAAAGGAGTGCTGCTTTTGAGAAACATTGGCACCAATATAATATCACTGATTTGAGATAGAGCCATAACCAAAACATAGCTCAGCAGCAATTAATTGGGCTGGGTTGATCATTACAATGTTTTGCAAAAACATAAGTGTCATATTCAAGTAAACTGAAAGTGAGGGATTGACACAAAATGTAACCGAACAAATGACAAAAGAAACATTTTAAGTCAAAGAGCAGAGTCACATTTCAAACTATTGGCTTGTGTTCAGGTAGTCTGGGTTTCTAGACAGGGACAGAGGGGAAAATAAAGGGAAGGTGGGGAAGACTTAAATGTACAAAATGTGTGGAGAAAGAGGTGCTGTAAGTGAAAGGGAGACCTATAGTATCTTAAGAATGATTCAAAGAGACACACTAACTCACATAGTGAGCTCTCTCAGACACACACATACACATGAATGAGAGCTAACTTTTTCTTCCAGCACTTCAGGTTGCATGTAGTGAGTGATTCTATGAACTGTGAATAAATTCAAATACACAAATACTTGTATATAGATGGCTATACAGTGACCTGAATAAAAAGCACCCAGATTGACATTTCATATTTAAGCCTATGGCATGACTGTTGACCTACATGAGGCATTTACATAAAATCTATTGAATGCTGCAGTACATGTATCTCCATGTATCTCATCAGCTTAGAGCAAACTCCATACTAACAAAATGGCTTTAATCTGCAACATCAAAAGACATGAATATATGGGAACCTGACCAATATAATTTGCTGCTATGCTCAGCATTATATATATATATATATATATATATATATACACACACACACACACATAAAAATAAATAGAAAATTCCTTTCTGTGAATTGTGTCTGTTGTACTGTGTGTTGATTTTGTCTCTTGTTTGATGTGTTTTTTTGTTTTTTTTTTCTAGCTACTTTCAGGCCCTTTTAAATTCCCCCTTGGGGACAAATAAAGTGATTTGACTGATTGATTGATATATAAGATAGATAGACTTTATTTATCTCACTAGGAAATTCATTGTATATACACTATATATACACACAAATGGTGACATTAAATTCCTGGAAAAAAGTACCTAAAATAAGAGGTTATCATCTGGCAACAGCAATAACATGCTTAAATATACTAAACCAATGCATATAAACATCTTTCTTCTAAATCACACAATAATAGATAGAGATTTAAGGCAGAAATATGACCCAAACTCATTTTCATATGAATCCCCTCATAGCATATTATCATAGGATCAATTCTATATTTATGCACCATTCCTGACATGCACAGCCATAATTAATCATACTCAAATTCCATGACAGATTATCTTTCATACAGTAAAAGATTAAGTTTGCATCATTTCTTATCTTCTGTGCTCTATCAGAGGTCAAATCTATGCATTATCTGCATGTTTTTAGAATTGTGGATTCCTATAACTAATCCACATCAGGAATGAACATGTTTAGCTTTAAAATCCATGTGTGTTGGTCACTGTGCATAGTTTGGAAAACATAGCTTGATTCAAACAGTGCCAGCAGTTAGTTCTCCATTAACTTGTCTATTAAACCTAAATGTTAAGTATTTAACTTTGTCCAACCCGCCTCTATAGGTTTTTCTGACAGAGAGAGATTTTGAGTGTTTGTCCATGTGAGGGGAAAGTTAAGTTCAGAGTTGTACTCACACACACACATGCACGCACACAGCCTAATTTTTGTAATAAGGGTGCACTGAAGTGAAAAAAGAACACCATCTACAAGTTATGGTTTGTGTCATCAGGACACTAACATGTAACAGACTCAAGAGTCCATGGGGATCCCACATCCTGCCTTACCTTTCTTTGAGGAAGTCCACAACTCTTTTGAAGTCATCAATGCAATACTCTCTCTTCATGTCCATCAGTACACTGTCTGAGGCTGACTGCACAGGAACATGAAGGAAGGCATAGACCCGTGGATGGTTCAATATCTTAGCCATCTCCTAATGAAACACAGAGAAGAGAGGGAGAGAGAGATGGGGAGACAAAAAAAACAAGAAAAAATGGCAATAAAGGGTTAGATATCCATGTGTGGAGAGAAAAGGCAGTAAGAGCCTCTTTCTGCACTCTTTTCACCCCAGACCTTTGACAATAGACTGCCTCTCTCTTATTTCTGTTTCTCTTTTTTATACTAGAAAAGAAAAAAGAAGCAGCTCAGAGCTCAGTGTGCTCACTACATTAAAAGTCTTGAGAGTCAAGGCTGCTCTAGAAAAAGCCACATTTCTTCCATTTTCATTGGAATTTATATTCTCATATTAAAAGATGTGGTTGACAATTCTGTCAATTTCATTACTTTTTACTTATTTCAAGTAAAGATGCACTACAGATTAACTACAGGGAATATTTCTGACAGAGAACAAAACTAAAGTTGCAGGTCATCAGACATCAATAATGACATGTATAATTTCAGTTCAGTTTTCATTAAATCACATCATTTTGTCAATGTATATGGTATGGAAAGGGCTGTGGCAACACATAACTTAAGAGTCATGTGTCTTTTTGTCTCCTCTCATGTTCTCACCAAAAACAACCGCAGCAGTGACATGTGCATGGCGGGCTTTTAATTTTCTTTCTTCCCCCCCCCCCATTCTCACTTTAATTTCCGCAGTAAAAGAACTGGAGCGTCCACAGATGTCAGATTTTTCTGATGGACATAATCAGGATGCTATCATTACCATGCTAATCACCACGAGAAGGAGAGAGAGAAAGAAAAAGAGAGGGGAGGAATAAATGATTTAATGATTTCCTACAAGAATGTACTGATTGCAGTCCGTCTTCTCAATTAAGATCTATTGTGGAATGTTCCCTACTTCATACACAGACACAAAAGCATATGTGTGCATGCACACACGCACACACGCACACACAGCTCAGTTGCAGCACCACAGGGGGTTGACCACTGGAAGCCCCAAATTAGAAAGAATTAATTTGGTCGGAAAATGGAACTTAATTGGTGACAGAAATCAGCCTGCTATGTATGTGTGTGTGTGTGTGTGTGTGTGTGTGTGTGTGTGTGTGTGTGTGTGTGTGTGTGAGAGAGAGAGAGAGAGAGAGAGAGAGAGAGAGAGAGAGAGAGAGAGAGAGAAAGAAAAACACATAGAGGAATATGCATTTATGTGTCTTTTAAAATGTTTTCAAGGGTGGATGCATTGTAGATTGATGGATTATGTGTCCATGTGTTATTTCTAAGTTCCTACAATTTACTATGATAATTATTCTCTACTTTTCTCAGTGTAGGTGCATTAGCACTTCAAAATTCTGGAAGCCTTTTAGAGTCACACAACCAAAGGGAAGTAACAACAATGAAGAACGATATCCAAAGTATACAGAATGACCTCCCTAGTCAGCAGTTTGTCAGATAACTAACAATAAAAGGTAAAAAATAAAACACTCAGTATGAGGGGAATGTACTTCAAATGTCAATGTTAGGATTTTGCGATACTTGAGGAAAACATGTTTTGTTTTTTTTTGTTTTTTTACCTCTGTATGACAAAGTGTAACCTTTAAACCTCTGGTTCTTTGTGCTTCAGGCCCTAAAGTGATCATCTCAGGGATTGATGTCTGCACTTGTCATTAATAACAGTTTATATCTTATCCTAGAGCACAGAATATACCTGATTTGGTAATGCAGTGCCCAGTTCTTTATTATACATGTGGATTGGCCACCAGTAAAGCTGACTGATGATAATTATCATGTGCAGTTCACAATAAGTACATTGACATAAGTCTTTTGGAACTGGCCTATCTCTTCATGACCTACTGACTGACACAATTATGAAACTGCTCAAGATCATGATTTGTCATTGTGTATGTGTGTGCTTACGTACATGTATGTGTTACACGTCAAGGTATGCATTTTGATACAAAGCACAATAAGTTTAATATGAGGCTCCAGTCTCATTAGATCCACTGACAATCATAACTCCCCACTGACCATGATCTAGCCCACCCTTCATGTGTGCATGTGTGAATCTGTGTTGCAAGGGTGAATGGGGTCTCAACAGATGGCATAGTAGTTTGAGTAGCAGGACACTGCTGATGGCAACTGGGGATTAATCTATAAGGGGAGGACTCTTTATTCACACAAGCCATTTATCATGTGTGTGTGCATCTGTGTGACAGAGTGCGTCCCATCCTCCAATGATTAAACAGTGCACTGATATGAATCTCTCGTTACCGATCCCTGTGGAGTTGAGGCCTTTTCGATGTTTGACTGCTGCTGACAGACAGTTTAGTGAGTCTGAAGTGAAAATGATGCTGTGATGAGGAAGATATCGCTCAGCAGTGCCCGGTGGCAAAAATTAAAGTGCTGCTTTAATGCCTTCACTCCTGGGTAGATGAACTACCCAGCTCAAAACAACATTCAAGGGGCTTTAACAAGCAATCAAGAATTGGTGCAAGTGTTTTTGTTTTTATTCTTTTTTTTCTTTTTTGTTGTGTTGTTTATCAGTCATGACAGTGTTTAAAGCAGTGTAATATTGTTTTCTCGCTCTCAGTGCCACTTTCTCCTTCCCCCCACCGAGCCTCTCTCTCTCATTCACACTAACAGACACACAATCCTTTCATCTTTGGTTGATCAGCTCAGATAGACACATAAACCAGACACATAACTGGCTTAGCTCAAAGGATCTGATATCTACCCCCTCAAATCAGATAGGACAGAAAAGAATATATATGGAAAAAAGAGAGAGAAGGCAGATAAAAGGTGGTTTGGCTCCAAGCAGCCTCAATGAAGGATGACACCCTTTCACACTACCTCCCCCTTCTTTGCTTAGACAGAAACTGTATTCTCGCTGTGAGCTTGGTGCTGTAAATTCCTTTGGAATATTCTGTATACAAGTTTTTCTGTTGCTCACTGCTCTGTTTCGTTCCCTCTCTGTTCATCAATCCAGAAAACATGCAGTAGGATATGAGACTCAAGCAGAGTCTCAGGATATGAGACTCAAGCAGAGTCTCATATCCTACTGGTACTTGTATTATAAGTGGAATACTGTGATTAAAAAAAAAAAAAAAGAAGACGTTGGACAACAATCGAGGCATAACTTCTGATTTGTCAAGTCTCTATGAAGTCATCTCTGTTTGCATTGTTTAAAATTCAATTACTTGTACATTTTCAAGTACCATTTAGCTTGTAGGTCTGTCCTCACACATACTCTGATCAAAACCATAAAATGCAGAGGAGAACTAAGAAGTCATATGCAAATGCGCCGTCCTACATTTCTTAGATTCCAGTTGTCAGAAATGTTCCAGTGTAAATGTAGGGATAAATAACCTTAACATCCTAAATATGGATTCATTATCAGGTATTTTCCACAATAATTATTGTATTTTTCTCAAAAATTGTTTGTTCATGACTTGATAGCACTTGAGAAACAGTAATTTTGGCCACAAAGAGAGAGAGAGAGAGAGAAGAAACAATAGAAATACTGTAAGACTTACATAAAATACTTTAAAAAATACAAAAAGGTTTTTCATTATATGAAAGATGATGGTGAAATTTCTCACTTGTTCGGGACCAAAAAAAAAATGTTTTACTTGTTATTTGCAATGTCAAATTTGAAAGTGTAATGTTTTGTTACAGCGTCACATCAGTGCCTGCCATGCATCAATTCACATTATCTAGCAAAAAAATAAAATCTTAGACTAATTGCTGCAGTAGTGCTCAGTCAGTATTATTATATGGCACATACAACACATTATCATATCTGTATGTAGTATGGAATAAGGACACATTGGTGACTGCAGTGTAAAAACACAAATTCTCCAGAGTGCCAACACACAGACAAAAAGGGTTATAGTCCGGTTCAAGTGAAAGAACTGAAGCAAACACAGAATAAGTAGTAGAGAACAACTGCATCCACACACACCCACAGACATATACACAAACCCACACATAACAGAGTATTAACAGGGTTCACCCAGGGGAGTCTGCGGAGAAAATGATTCTACAAGCTGTTCCCAGGATAATAAGTCAGGTCTCCGTGTGTGTGCACTGGCACACACACACACACAGTCGGTGGGAATTGTATTCAGCGGGAGAAAAAGAGGAACTGAGCTCCCTGTGGTATTAAACATTTCAAACACTTCAGGCTGCACCTGATTTTCCCTGGAGGGCATACCGCGCCTGCAGCAACTCAGACAGTGCAGATGTTACTGCACAGCAAAAGGGAAATTAAGTGTATGTATATCATTTGAATGTCACACTGTATTGCGCTGCATGTATCATCAGACTTTTGTGAGCTGGGGAAGATGAGCACTCTGACATTTTATATATTGCTTCATCATTATAATGTCTGTGTGAGAAAAGTCGGCCGAAAACAGATCTAAACCTAAAATGCATGAAACCACTACATGGATAAATATGTTTTTCATATGTTGTCACAAACTCTCTGCCACTATTGTTTACTTCATTCTTTTCACCTTTGGTAGCCATGAAAAAAAAAAGCACAACCAAAGATTACTGCTGGAATTCGTAATTTCAAATGGACAGCTAGCATTAAAATCTCCATCTTTCAAAACTCATGATAATGCAGAGAACATAATTCACTGCAATAAGTCAGGAGGCAATCAGAATAGCTTTACTGGGGGCATTCATTTGGTGTCTCATCCCTCACACAATGCTACATTAGGTTTCTAATGTGAAGTGGCTCCCAGAGGTTTCATTAAAATGAAAACGGTCTGAGGGAGTGTGTCTAAGCATGTGCCCATACAACTGCGCCTGTGTGCACATCTGAGTGTGAAGGTGAGAGTGTGTGTATGTTCCTGCACGAGTGCGTATTCATGTGTGTGAGCGCCAGTGTCTTGGGTATGAAAAATCATCCGTTTAAGAAAATGGAGTTTTCTCTTCGTTTTGGGTATTTGGGGGTTTGTCAACCTTCCCAAGACCCAGAGGGAGTCCAGGGAAAGAGAACACCCCTCTACATGTCTCAAAGTCTCTGAAATATAAATGGATAAAAGAAGAAAAAAAAAGAAAGGAAAAAAGTTATATCTCACACCATCAGATAATATTTACTTATAGCTGCAACATGGTCAATAACATCTGACACTTGAGAACAATTAAACTATCTCTAGCTCCACCAGCTCACTCTTGCCTTCTCCCAATCACAACCTGACACTCAACTTTAGCCAATCACCTGTGAGTTATCAAACTTTAAAAGTGTTCTTACTCTCTGCTGTCATTCAGCTGCCATTTAGGCACCATTAAGTCTTGTGATCCAACTCTGCCCTGGTACCACCCTGTATGTATAATATCCATATTGGAATTGAGCACTTTGAGTGATAAAAGTTGAGTGTAATGTAAAGTGAAATTACTCCTTGTTTGCAAAGTTATAGTCATCACACCATCACAGAACTGGGGAGAGTGTGAATGGCATAATTGATATATCTTAGATAAAACTGAGATGAGCGCTGTGGAGATATTGGATGACATTGGACAATGACTATTTCATTTGCTTCAGTCTAACTTACTGCTACGAATGAAGTTGGCTACTTTCACACCTCATTTACTGAGTCTGCTGGCATGCTAGATTCAATCGCACCAAAAGGCTTACACAAGCACATGCACATGTACAGATGACCAACTGTTGCACTTTTGACAGCAGCTTAGTAATTTATTCAAAGGTTCATGGATGGACAGATGGACACACAGACAAGTTCCTATGACAGATGGATAGACAGATAAAAAAATGTTGTGCTCAAAACTATAGCATGAGGTGTGGGGTGAAAAAATGTCAGCAAAGTGAGGAACAAAAAAGTGGCATTGTTAAAGACATTTTTAAGTGCAACTGCTCAAAAAAGAATCACTGAAGGTACAATGCAATCAGCTAAAATGTCAGAGACAAGTGGTCCATGAGAGGCAATTGGGCCTTTAACTGCTCCAATCAACAAATGGTGCTATGAAGCTGTCTACATCTGTCAGGAAAAACAGGCTGCACATAGGAAGAAATTGTGTGCTCTTGTGTGACAGACAGAAACAGAGCAAAAGTGCTGATCTGGGTGAGTATGTGTGGGAGATGGTGATCTCTTAGGGGTAAGTGGAGAGGTTACTTGGCCTTTTCAATTTCAATCACAGCCATCTGGTATGATGCTGTTATATAAGCGCTGGTGTTCTTTAAAGAAAAAGACAGCGGGGATTTATCATTTGGCCTTTACTGAAGATGAAGGAGAAACCTACTTCGAAAATGTGGCCTTAATTATCATCACACCGTTTTTATTACTGTGATTACCACCATCATGACAAGAACTGGAGAAAAGAGACAGAAGAGCAGGTGAAGGAAGAATAACTCCTTTAAGAAAAACAAAAAAAGGTGGTGGATTAATTGTAAGTGACACGAGGAATATGAAGAATGACAGAACTTCATACCACTTCATCACCATACATATACAGACATAGTTTTATCCCATATCCCTTGATAATTAGCATATGTATTCTTGAGTTAGGGCCAAAAATATGTGTTGTGTGGCCACAGTGACCTTGACCTTTGACCTTTAACCAGTTAAACTTCTCCAAGTGAATGTTTTAGTCAAGTTTGAAGAAATTCCCTCTAGGCATTCTTGAGATACTGCGTTCAAAAGGGATGGACAGACAACAACTGGAAAAAGAAGAAGAACAGCTAAACCAAAGTATTTTCTCTGGCAAGTCTGTCTGTTAGGTAGTGGGCTCACAATCATTGTCAATATACAAAAAGTAAGACTAGAAAGAAGAGGGTCAGTGGGGGGGGGTGGGAAAAGGAAGATGTGAAGAGGGGCTTGCTGGGAAGAGGAGAAAGGGTAAATGGGGGACAGGAGCAACAAAAGACAATGATAAGTTAAGGAAGAGGACTCTTATCTTTCCTTATGTAGGTTAATTGACTGAGGAATTAAAGCAAAAAAGATATAATTCAATTCAATGCATGGACATTAACAATAAAAGGGCCAGTAGCATATGAAATGATTCTTAACATAGACGCACACACAGGCCAAGCTAGTGTGTCCTAGTATATTTCTAATTATCAGTTAATTGTTATTCCCTATCATTAGGAGGGTGGTTTTTTAATTGTAATGTAGCCAAGCAGAAAGCCTACCTATACATGTGGGGGACAATTAGCCACCTCCATTAACCCCTGGTTAATTACAACCTCCAATGCTGCTTCCCACAGCACTTTTCTCACTCTTTTTTACCCCTCATCTCTATCCCCGGGCCTTCATCCCCATTTTTTCCTAATTTCTGCCCTCATTTCATTCATCTGTGATCTCCAATCTCCCTTGATTGTTTGATTCAAAAGTATATCTGTTGTGAACTTCATAGGCTTTTTCTACTAAAAAGTTTTGTTCCATTATACTTTTCTAGGTTATCATTACCCTATTTTAGCCCTTTTTTTTCCTCAGGGATGAGAATGACTGAAAATGCAAGCAAAAATACAGTAATATTTATAGTTTTAAATGAATGACAAATAAACAAAAGACATTTTATAAAATTAGAATAATCCCTGATTTTTGTTTTCATCACTTTAAACTAAAACCTGTTTATCCAATTTCACTTTTGACTACAAAAGTAATGTACAGCCTTCTTGCTGAGGCAGGTGGCAATAATCTAAACTGCTAAACCATACAATTACAGAGAATTACATAATATAATTACATTAACTGGAGTTCCAGGGAGTGATTGGAGCCTATCCTAGCTGACAGTGGGCAAGAGACAGGGTACACCCTGGATCCCCAGATCACCGGTCCATTGCAGGGACAACACATATAGACAAACAACCATTCACACTCCCATTCACACCTACGGGCAGTTTTGGCATCACCAATTAACTAACTAACTTGTCTCAGGCACAGAGGCTGCTAACCACTGCTCGCCATGCCACGTGTTGAGATCCAAGTATATGAAATATATGAAACTTAATATCAATGTGCAAGCATAAAAATTGGGTATGAAGCAACATAAGCTTCAGAGTTGGATTATTACTCTTGTAAAGAATAAGAAACAGACATGGTAAAAAGTTTATTAAGGTCAGATGCATACCCCAATGGTGCATTTTTCTTGCCATTAACTTTGTTTTCATGTACATCTACTCAACCTACAGTAATTTCTATTTTGTTTATTGTGGAATGAAAAATAATGGCTGATATTTTTTTAGCCTTCATCAGTTTAACATTTTAGCCTTTACTGAGGTATAACCAGCAGGTAGATTAAAAACTTTGACTTCCTGAAAAATCGGATCATTTTTGAGGTCAGCGGGCCAATAGGTGTTCTTCGAACACTAAAGTCTATTTCCTATACACACACACCCACAGCCCCTAATGAAAACATCAACCCTTTTCCTGGTACTAGTTATACCCTGCTGTTTGGATTTTATTGTTTTCAACAAAATGGAATTCTGACTGACCACAAAACTGAAACATGTCAATGTTTCTTAGACCTTCAACTCAATTTGGACAAGAAGGAAATTTCTCGATATATCTCCTTTGCATCCAACACACCCTTCTTCCATCTGGTTTTCTTTTCTTCTCCTTTCTCCAAGTAGATTTATTGTAATTGGGTGGTGGAAAATGATGATAACATGATACTGTGTTGTTACTCTAACACTTCCAGAGACAAAGAATTTAAAAAAAACCAAGACAGATTGACAGAGAAAGGGGGCAGAAAGGAGAGATTGAAATGATAGAATATGCATGTCTGACAGACAGGGGCAGACAAAAGCGGAGAGGGAGAGGGGGAGAGGGAGAGGGAGAGAGGGAGAGAGAGAGAGAGAGAGAGAGAGAGAGAGAGAGAGAGAGAGAGAGAGGATAACAATGTCCATTGTTCCATTAGGGAAGACAATAATGACTGATAAAATGAGGTTGCTAAAGAGGACACAATGGTCCTTAATTGACTCATTAGGGAAAGAACAGAATGAACTGCACTAATGAATGGAGTATGAGCACTGCAGCTTAACTGCTTGGTAAGCAAAACAGAAAGGCATTTAGTTTATTAAATCTAGGCAAAGCAATATTATTTGTTCACAGAAAAGGATAGCACAAGAGACTACACGGACAAAAACAAAACCATGAAGAGGAAAAACTCCTGAGTTCATACATATTTTAGTTTTATTAACCACTCATATTAGTATCTTTAATGGTACCTCTGAGTGAAATTGGTGGCGTGTGTGTGTGTGTGTGTATGCATGTTTGTGTGTACATATAGAGCGCATACCTCTAGGTGTTCAAGGATATATGGTGGGTTGGTCATACCCAGCCTCAGCATGGCTCCCTCAGGAATCTCCTCCACCAGTCTCCACAGCAATGTGGGTAGGTCTGTCCCTATATCTCTTCCATAAGCTCCTGTGTCTTCACTGGTCAGCCAGATCTCACACACTCCCTCTGGAGAGTCATAAAAAAAAAATAAAAAAAACACACACACACAAAACAAAAACAAAGATAAAATAAGCTTAATAACTCATCTATATTTATTTGGTTTCAGCATTGCAGAATGATAACCTATAGCACTTTTGTGTCCAAACACTGCAGTTTTCTTCTGTCAGTTGATGAGAACACAGGCCGCACTGATAGTCACACACACTGAACTCGCCATGAAGTTTCCATATCTGTTGTCAACTGCTGTGACAAGATTATTGTCAGAATTACAAATGCTGTCAACCAAGTAATTGTACTGTTTAAAACTGCTTTTGAACGACTGTCAAAAGTCTAGCAGTGTCATGAACTTTTAAAAGTCCACACATACCTATCCATACACAACATCTTATTGTATGTGTTGTGTAACTACTATACAAACCGTTCAATACCCAAGAGGACATTCTTTACTGTGACTATAGCTACTGTTGCACTTAAGGGAATCTTACATTTATATTTAATTAATTGGACTCAAAGTAACCTAACCTAATATATGTAGTGAATGCAAAGCCTGTAGACTGAAGCTGGGGGAGCTATGTGATTCAGACCATTATTTTGTTATTCTAGATTTCAATATTTATACTTTTTTGTAAGTTCACTCTTACAAAATAAGTTTTTTTTTATCGTTAATTGGTTATTTATTGGTTAGGTTTAGGGTTATCCTTGGTTAAAATTTTTAGCGCATCCCAGTTCTCTCTCCTCTTGCACTGTTTTATGAATGACTTATATACTATTCTTTAGTATATTGTTTTATATACAAAACAATGTTTTTTATTATTATTTTATTATACAATAAAACAATTTATTGATTGTTGATGGTTTCACCACATCAGCAAATTTTGTGTATAATGAGCTTTTTTCCCAAAATAAACATGCTGAAATCATAATAAACACAGATTTCTTCAGGTTTCATATATTGCCAAAATGCTTGTTAACCACTAAAACAACACCATCAAATCATAATTTTATCAATATGGGAACATTTATCATCACAGCAGTTTATGCCCCATCACCTTTAGCAGTCTCTTGTGCCTAAATGCTCAAAGGCTTTGGTAGAGCCCAGCTCATGACAGTCACTGAGTGTATTAAAAATACCCATCTTATAAACATTATTCCAGGAATGTGAAGGTCATATACAGCAAGAGGGGACAATCTACTGCCTTCATGCTAAATTAGAGCAACGCTCACTGCTAGAGCTTAATGATCTAACTGTCATTTGGCTGTAGGTCTGGAAATGTTTGAGTGTCTGCTTAAGCTATGGGTTAAGACATATCATATCATGCAGGCACACAAAAGTACATTTGCACTCACAGGAGCACAAGCTCAAGTAAACACACACACACACACACACACACACACACACACACACACACACACACACATCATCACCATCATTATCATTAGCTGTGCAGAGACAGAAAGATGCATGTGGTCATTCAGAGAGTAAAGATGGTGTTTGGCTAATTGGATAGTTGTGTAGTTGTGTGTGTGTGTGTGTGTGTGTGTGTGTGTGTGGGCCAGATAGATTAAAGATGATGACACTATAATTGTCCGGAGTGAAAGAGTTTCTAAGGCTCATCATCGTTGACATTAAGATGCACTAATGATTTCTGGAGCCAGCCACGTCTAAAAACACCATCAAAAACATCCATCCATCACATGTGATCAGACCTAAAGGCAAACACACACTATGCAAGAATGCATTCGGGGTATGATGTTCATTTGCTTCAGAATGCAATTACTTTCACCTTGGTCCAATACTCAATAGCCTAGTTTATTAAATGTTCTTTATCATTTATTAACCCATTCTATTTACTTACTTTGAACATAGGCTCTGTTTCAGCAACATTGGCCTTCTCAGATGCATTATAGATAAGAGCTACCAATCTACTGTTGACACCTGAGTGTCTCTTTTTAGCAACATGGTGTGATTGATTTGCTGCTGTATTTCTCCACATAATTTGTAACACATTTTTCAGATTTTTTTTGCCTAAAGGAAGGTGGTGACAGCACAATCCTAGGGCAGCTAATGTCAGCTTGTTTGGGCTCAATTACATCAATCTCTCTGCCAAGGTCTAACTCTTCCCTGCATCATCTGCATCCCAGGAGTGGATGTATTCCTACACCCATTGTGCCAGCGGCAAGATCTTCTACGTCACAGCTCTATCCAACAATAATAATGGCCAAGTGACCTCTTAATACAAGGCCAGACCTGCATTAAATTGGCCTAGGAGCTAAATTGGTTCCTTCCAAAACAACATTCCTGTGCTTCTACTCATATAATGCTGCCAAGATAGTAACCTTGTGTATTGTCTACTATCAAATAGCTCTTGTGATTCCTGTGTTAATTATTATTTGCACAGGGCAATGCTTTGGAAAAGTCTCAGGTGTTTACTCAAGGCCACAGTCATACATAGATCTTCCGATGAACTCAATAACCTGTCCAGTAATTTGCCCCTTTGGTTTGCTCCGCAGTCCCTTTTGTATTAGATGTGCCAATGGTATGGTATTGTTGGCCAAAGACACAGAGATGGTGACGGTTTCATCAGGAAATGTTAGCTTGTTCTCCCTTTTCTGTCTGTTCTGATACAAACTGCACAGCTGCTTCCTCTGGTTTTGGTATGTGTGCAGTGGAGAGAATGGTCACGGTGGTGCAGATCTGTAATGTGTCTAATTTGCTCCTGTATCAGACATATCAAGACTACAAAAAACGGTAAGACTATCATTAAATTTGTAATAATTTGTCAGAATGAAAGCCTTCAAAACCAACAGAGTGAGCCAAATAGTGAAGGAGACACCATATTATGACAACCTATTATTTGACTGTGACATGTTTTAATACAAGGTGGTGTTCTGACCCTGATGCATCAGGGACAGAACTTAAGGAGAATTCAACACACCAATACAATATGAACAACAATAATGGATTATTATTACTGTTATTGAAAAAATCAGGACAGGCAAGTTTCCATTCTACTTTGACCTGTGTGTGTTTCATTAGTAACCCTCAACCTAACCTCTTTTTTTTCTCCACGTCACTTTGTGATGCAGTTTGATGTCAGAACAGTTATAAACAGGGGTGGGGTGCAAGGCACATTTCCCAAATGCTATTAACATTCCCTTAACTCTTGACACAGCAGTGCAAAGACAGCACAGGAAGGAGTGAACAAACGGCAGGAGAGGAAGATATTAAAGATGAAAATAAAAAAAGACTGGGCCCTGCCTTGTTTGGGATTGGAGCCCTCAGGGGTAGTATTATAAAGGTAGAAAGAGAGAAAGAGAGAGGGAGACACCGATGAAGAAAGAGAGAGAGAGAGAGAATGCACAAAAGGAAACAGCTGTGTGTACGTTTAAGCTGTATTTGTCTTCATCCAAGAATAACACCATCAACATGCCTGACAAATACCATACACACATCAAACAATCATCACTCTAACTCTCTGCCAAATAGTTGTTTGCTCTGTGTATGGCATTTGTCAGGCATGTTGTGTGTGTGTGTGTGTGTGTGTGTGTGTGTGTGTGTGTGTGTGTGTGTGTGTCTGTGGGATTAATATATGACATCTTCCGATGCCTTATTTTTCATTGTGTCTACATAAAGACATGAATCCAGTCATACAGGAGGCCAAAATCAAAGTCTTTGAATGTAAACTCAAGAAAATGTCTGTGATGCAATTCCATGCTCAATACAATACAATTTTGATATACAGTTTTGGCAAAAAATATTTCAGCTCTCATTTGTACATCGTCACCACTGTAACACTGTTTCTAGGCTAACGCTGCCTATTAACTACACTGCTTGAAATCACTACATTTACTGTAGCAGACCTCTGTATAACATTATGCCGTTTACATTTGGCCCCGTGTTTCTGCTATGCCCTTGAATAAAAGGATGGGAAGAGTGGGAGGAGAAAAGAGATGAGGGCTTTGAAGTGGTTGCTTTGAAGATGTGCGACAGAACCAATTGATTCAGGTGATTGGAAGCTTTAGCAAAAGCCACTGCTGAAACGGTAAAAGGGTTTTAAATCATAAATGAGACACACGAGCGGCACAACATGACCACACATTTTCACATTGTGCTTGTTTCTATTATTGAGTAAATGCTGGTTCTGATTCATTCAGCATCAACACAGTTGGTGTTATTTGTGTGTGTGTATGTGTGTGTGTGTGTGTGTGTGTGTGTGTGTGTGTGATTTCAATACTGCTTTATTGTTCTATACAACAAAATATTCCTATAATACTCCAAAATATTATATACAAAAGGGTTAGTGTTACTATTTTAACAATTCTGCTATATTATGTTATTAGCCTAGCAGATACAGTGTCTATGGCTATAAAACTGCACAATGTCACCAGCAGTAGATGAAAAACAACTGTGGGAGATGTGCTGAACACTGTGCATTTTTATAAACTGTTTGCTTGACAGGTCCTCAACCAAATTCCTACCACTGTCTCCTTTACAAGCAAATTTTTATCACACTTTTGACATCAAGCATTATCATTACCAACACTCTAAAATGGCAACACATGATGATATTGGCCTCTCGGCCATGTTTAATGTATTTGTTTTGGCGACTGCGTGATCTGAGACTGTCTGTGGTACAAAAGCTCTGCTCTTCATATACTTACCAAGACGAGGCATCCCTCACATTTGAAGGTTTTGTGTGTTTTATGCATGTTTTAGGACTGCTACACCCAAAATACACTATTTTTTCTAGGCATAAGTGCATGTTTACAACTCCATGTGTCTTTGTGTGTATGTTTGTGCCCAAGTCCGTACCATATGTGGATTCAGTACATGAACAGACACATAACAAGTTACCCTTTTATTCATACCCTACATACAGTGTATGGGTTCAGTATTGCTACTTATCTTAATCTCTTTGGCATGGTATACATTTTGATTGGCTGCCACAGGCTACAATGTTTAAGAGATTATAGATTAGATGCACATACAGATGATCCTATTAAACTGCATTAAAAACCTGTTTTCCATAACACAAGTCAACACATGGCTAAACATGTTACAGCACATACATAGAGAGAGTGAGTCTGCATGAAAGAGAGTGAGAGGACCAGTGAACATGCTTTTTGTTGTTATTTTACTTGCTTTGAATTTTCTACAATACTTCAATATATGGTCATTGATTGTTTACTGGATTTGTCAAACACATTTATGTGACAGTCAGATAGTCTGGATGTACATCTACTGCCTTTGGGCCGATATACCTTAAAATATAAGCGCACACACACCTCTTCATGCATCATGGAAGCTTAATGTATACAACATGCTTAGCTATGTGTTGCTTTGTGTCATGGAAAATAAGTATTTAATGCAGTATAATAGGATCATCTTTATGTGCATATAATCTGTGATCTATTAAACATTACCGCCCATGCAACCAACCAGGATGTGCATGACCTCATGTACAGCAACATGTACAGCTTAGATCCCTTTGACTATATTCACTGTTTAACAGATCTCATTAAATACTTTGTACTGCCTTTGCTTTTAATGCTGTTTTTGTTCATATTGTTAATATATTCATCTGACTATGTTAAAATCAGCAAAAATTATGCACCTTATATTCTGCGAGTGGAAAATGTTATTTAGCATATCAGGTTCCACTTCTCCTGGTTTAGAGTGGAACACAATCTGTTTAAAACAGCTGGTACACTGGAATCAATAATTTTCACAAGATGTACATACTGTACTGCCATGCATTAAATCAAGAGCAGAAATCCAGTAAATAGACATTGTGTATTGCTTGCTAGCACATGCCTCAAGTTTTACAGTTGCTGGTTGAAGTGAACAGCAGAAGGACAGGTGAACTAAGAAGAGAAAATGAAACACATCCCAAGTGCTTGTCTGTGAATTGATCACAAGTTTGTGAACTCTCTTCCCTTGGTTTGACCTCTCACTACTCTCCTCTTTTGTTTGTTCCCATGGAGACCAATAATTTGGTAGAATATAAATATGCACAAACACACATCCACCCCCCATGGAGAGAGATGAGTGTTGACATGGACAGTGCATGGATCCATAAACTGACATACATAGAGTTTGTGCATGCCCAGGAATCCACATGGACAAAGACAGAGGGAGAAAAGAGAGTGAAAAGAATACAATGTAAGGAAGTGTCTATAATATTATGACATACAGTATATAATGCATGTTACAATCATAATCTGATATTAATTCAGGTATTCATCACATGGAGTGAACAGACACACACGCCTCATCTATAACCATGCAAGATTTTTGCAGTACCATTGACTGCAAGGCCTGTCTGACCTTCAGTCACATTAGTCTCTCCCCTGTCCTCCTCCATCAGCCAATCCCCTCTGGCTGTCTGCTTCCACAGTAAACCTCCCCACCCACCACTAGACAGTAAAAGAAATTCTGGCGCAGATGTCAGCAACAGTAACTTGAGAAATGAAATGATGAATTTGGAGGGAGAGGGACAAAAGTGAAGGACTGTGCAGAGTGAGGCTAGCCTAAAAGGAGAAAAACCTGGGTCAAGAAGAATGATGTCAATTCATTTAATTCATTTGATACTTCTTATTTTCTATGTTTCCATGTGATTGACCAGGACTAAATACATTTTTGCTATATTTCCAACAATTTCCATTAAAGGTTTTACAGAAATGTTGGAGTTCAACTACAACACACTTCACACTGGTGTACTCTTAATTCTATGAATACTATCCACCCCTGCATGACATATGAAAGCATATGCTGACATGAAAGATTAATGACAGTTTGTCCAAGTTTAAGATATTCTGCAAAGACTCTTAACATTTATCTTTAGGTTTGTATTCAACAGCTCTCACTGAGATTTTTAAACTTCACTAATCTTTGATTCACAGGCATGAGGGAAATAAACATTTTCACACACACAAGCAGCCACATATCAATACACATATACACACAGACACAAGCCCTCCTTCAATTCCTGCCACACACATTCATTTACTATACCTCACGCACAAACGCCACACAGAGTTTAATTGCAGTAATTAAGCAGCTTAATTTAGAGCAACAACTGTTGATGTGGTGCGTGGGCGTCTTGGCAGGTAGCATCATCATCATGGATTAACCCAACACACACACACTTGTATATGCAAATATTCTCTCTCAGGCATGTTTACACTAAATACATGCATGTGTGGATGCACATCAGTGTGTACATGTTGCACATGCATGTGTATGTGTTCTTACACACATGTGGAAGTACACGCATATGCATGGCTTTAATGAACAGCCTACACAATCCTTTAAACAACAACATGTCAGCTTTAACCTACTTTCACAAAGTTTCTGAACTACAGGCATGACCCTCTGTGCACGCCTGTGCATGAGATAGAATGTCTGGATACATCAAAGCTTGTATGTGCGCGTGTGTGTGTATGTGTAAGTATGTGCACATGCAATGTATGTGGTATATATGAAAAACATACCATAGAATATATGGGTCAGACATACTGTATGAACATATTAAAAGTAATTGGTAGAGGGGCTCCAAGTACTGTGTGTGTAAAGTATATACAAGTATATATGTGCGCTTTTGTATGCTTGTGTGTATATGAATGTATAGGGAGTAATTGGAGGAGAAGATAAGACAACGATGATAAGAGAAGTTACATACCCTCTTTAATCTTTTCTTGTGTGTGTATATATGTGTGTGTGTGTGTGTGTGTGTGTGTGTGTGTGTGCGCGCGCCTGCGCGCGCGTGTGCCTGCATGTGTGTTGTCAATGAGTAAGTATCTTGTGAAGCTTCCAAAGCAGATGGACAGCTGCATACACAATAAAAGAGGACCAAAAAAAACAAACTACTGATAGCTTTGCAAGCCAGTGGTAACTTCTTTTGAACTAAGGAGTTTCAGGCAACTAATGGATGTGAAAGATGGAGGAAGAGATGGCAATTGATATTACGGATGGTAGCAATGACTCCCACTGTAACAGCAGTAGGTTGCAAAGTGTTAATATAGTTCCTTCTTTTTTCTTACCTGAAGCAAAATAACACACATACAAACATAATTAATAATGTTCTTATGTTATTTAAAGATTCAAATAACAAGACGAGTTGACAGTAAATTACTTATGCCCTGTAATCGCTATTTGTAGCCTGAGTCAGATAAACCTTATGAAATATGTTAAATATTTCCTTGTCAGGAAAATGTTCCTTGTCAGGAAAATGTACTTCTTACCATTTTATTACATATTTGTAGCGGGGCCAAACATGCAAAAGCGCCACAGCCAATATCATAATTAAAAGAGCCACACCATCTCTGAGGCCCAGTGTTTAGGAGCGTAGATTAACAGTAAGCATGGGTTTCTATGTGTGCTCTAGATGTCTTAACCCCTGTGATAGACAGCCTGCCCATGTCTTGGCCTGTCTCACACCCAGTGCATGCTGGGATATGCTCCAACCCCTGACACTCTGAACAGGACAAGAAGGTATATAAATTGGATTGGTGATTAAATGGCAGAAATGTGACTTGGATATATGCTGGTACAGTACCTCAAGGTTACTTAGAGCTAAATATATGAGCTGGAGGTAACTGTCTTGGTGTATCTTAGTGTGAATCAGCTTTCACAGAACAACATCCCAAAAAACTGATGAAAAAGCAAATAAGCAGGATGGATAAGGTCTAACAAACAGGAGATAATAAATGCAAGATATCATGCAAGAACTCTTTACAGAGAAGGGTTTTTTTTTCCAGGAGTGAGACTAATGTTATTAGGGATTTTGTCAGCAATCAACAGGCCTTGTTATCTGCTCTCATTAAGAAATGCTCTCATTAGTGTCACTTAACAAGCAACGAATGCAATTAAACAGAAAAGTGAAGTAAAAGATGCAGCTGTCACAATAGGTCATATTTATCTGTTGATAAATTGTATGTTAATATGATCCAAAGACAACTGTCCCTGAGTTGAAAGAGAACATTATGCAAATCATCACATCTAAAAAGCTGTCATCTGGAAATGTACAGCATTTTTATTTTTTAAATTACTTAAAAGTTGAACTGATTATCAAAATTGTCACCTGTCAATCTATTGATTAATCTGATCTTTTCAGTACTAATTGAAATGTTTGGAAAAAAAAAAAAGAAGGAAAGTCATTCAGCATGTTACAGGGGATTTTATCACTAAATGAAGCAGGAGTTATCTATCAAACAGGGATTATCCATACTGTCTCGAGATTTGACCCAATGTCAGTCTATCAAGATAATGAACTTGTACTGTACGTCATTAAAAGCACATGAGTTGAAGCCAAGGGGAGGATGAATAGCTGATGGGGTGCTTGGATTAGCGGACAGGGAGGCTGAGACAGGGAGAGCAGGGTGGGGGGGGTGAGGATGTCAAAGGAAGCTATAGGGGGCAGATCCCATTTCTGTATGCTTCAGAGACCTCAAGAACGGCAAGGCACTGAGGGCATTAGGCGCACGCACACACACGCAACTCTTCACGTCTCAACACTGACATTACATATGGAAATGAGTTCCTATTAAAAAGTCATTGAGGTGGTAATGGTTAATATCAGCTGTCAAAGAAGTCAAGGCAGTGGACACACACACGCATACACAAGCACATACACACACTAAAAGGCACAATCACAAATATTCTCATAGACACACAAGATTCACACACACTCACAGATATATACAGTTACAGTTATGTTATTAATCAGACTTAATAAGGTTTAACTCTTTCTAATTCAAGGCTGTTGACCTACATTCTTTACATGCTGTGTGTGTGTGTGTGTGTGTGTGTGTGTGTACTTGTGCAGGCACTAATTTAATAAATAATAATACCCGTGGTCAGTATTTATGCTAATATATTCCTAACCCACCAGCAGGCATCGTGTTTGTGTTTGTTAATTCACTTAGCCAGTGTGTGTGTGTGTGTGTGTGTGTGTGTGTAATTAGTTACTCTAGCAAACTTGTACTACCTTTAAACACACCATGTTTGTTAATTAAGTTAGTGACTGAAAAAATATTAGGACTTTACTGCATAACTGTATTTGGAAATTTACAAATGTAGCAATGTGCTGTGTGCATGTGTGTGTGTTAATTTAGTCAGTTGATCTGTAAACATTATCTTATTATGTAAATATTAGTATTAGCAAGTAAACATATGGGATGTTTTCTGTATTAAGGTTTTAGACTAATGACTGTGGTTTGTTTACTAAGTTAACAAATTGAGGAACAGATAAGCCACATGCAGGGCTACTGATCCTAATCTACCCATGCCCCCACTCACTACCTTCTTCCTCTCAACTTTTTTAAAGCCTCTCTTACATCACAAAGCAATGCCACTTTCACATAAAAACTTTATGACACTATGGGCTCTGCATATGTTCAATCCACATTTGAAACAAGTGCATAAGAGTGACACGCCAGAGCTAATGTTGTGAGAGCTTATAAAAGCTGCTCTTGACACAAGCTGATTTATCTCAGCTACAAATATACACACATAGTCAGTAAGTCATATTAAGGGGAATGTTTGTCACTCTTAGATACCCAAACATGAACACACCATCATCATACATAGATATCCTTCATGGTCACATTAAGCCATGTAACTTAAAGGACAAAAAATATTTGTTGACTGACAATTTTTTTGTGAGTGACGGACAAGAACATCATCTCTGCACAGGAATGAAGGTGCTTTTTTGACCTCTGTGAGTGCAAGTATTCACATGAAAGTGTGTGTGAGTCTGTATCTCCATTGACATAAGCAAAGTTAGTTTAGTGAAAATTATACATAGCCCTATTGAAGAAAATTTCCCTTAAAGAAAAGAAGGAAAAATATTGTATGTTGATGACTGAATAATGTCCAATTAAATGAAAAATAATGTCAGGACAGTGAAAAACTCACTGGAGCTACATACCACACTACAGCAAGAGGCAGATGCAAAGAGGTAGACAGAGGGACGCAGTGTTGAGGACATGTCCTAACATGTACCAAACATGTACAGACATGTATCAAACTGTGGGAATAAGTGTGTGTGTGTTTGCATGTCATGCCACACAGCATAATAATCTCCTTGTAGATGGGAACTATTAATTTAATCATAATTTGTGATTGTGTTTTATCTATATGACCAAAACATTTAAAATACTGAACACAGTAAACATAAAAAGTAACTGTGTGTGCACGCAGGTAGGTGGGTGTCTCAGTCATTTAACAGACCCCTGCTTTTTTCATGTCCTCAAAGGTGAAAACCTTTAAACTGCACTATCTGCTCAGCTGAAACTTGATTCATTCCTCTCAGATTAATTCCATTCAACTAAACTGAGGCTTAGCATCGCAAACTGAAGCCAGATCTGACGATGACATACTGTGAAGAACAATTCTTTAACCAGCTCATTCTTCAAAGAAAAAAACCCTCTAACAGGAGTTGATCAGTGTAAACTAAGTTTCACCCTGATTCCATACATCGAAACATTCATTCGTTCTTTTTCCTGCTGCACTGGAAAAATTGTCTTCTCAATTAAAAGAAAAATAAATCCAGGCTGTATAGTAGCACATGTACTAACCCTCAACCTGCTTGGTTTGGTTGACAAATGTCAACTCCCCACCTACTTACTTGATTTGCATTTTGTGCAGGAAATTCAAAGCTCTGACTACAAAAAACTATTATGAATTGTCAGTCTGTTTGCATCTACAAGTAAAAGTAATCTTTCACTGTGGTACATCCTGTAAAAATGGATCATTTCAAGGTAAATCCCAGAGATTTTTTCAATTATCTTCTCTACAATCATACAAATGAGATAAAATGTACATTTCTAAGTGCAGGATGCAGGATGGAGAATCATTATTTTTAGACTCATAAAACAAAGCTTGTTTGTCAATGGGCAATGCCATGTACAACCTGAAGCACTGAGACAGAGTTCAAATAGTTAGAGGGACAATTTACTAGAGGACATATTCAATAGTTTTCAGCATTTGCAAAACATTTCTCTGAGCAAGTGTATCTGTGTGTGTGTGTGTGTGTGTGTGTGTGTGTGTGTGTGTGTCAGCTGTCCCCCTGTAGCCCTTTCATGTCACCCAACACCAGGGGCTTGTGGCGGTGGCCACGGGTGGTCCACTATGTGAGAACTGGCTCCTGCAGGGGGTGTGAAAAGACCCCCTGATGTTATCAAAATATATACCACAGGGGAACAAACAGACACAAGAATGTACACACAAACACACACAGCCACTATACAGAGCTGCAAATGATACTCAGAGGACATGGGTGCCTTTTTCTAGATATACACACTGATTATATATATAGTATATATATCAAAATGTATTGATGTATTTTATATATATCATTTGTTTTTGGGGGGTTTTTTGTACAATAAAGGCAGGTTCTTTTATATTGTCTGCCATTCCAGTTGGTTCGCATGACAAGAATGAAAAGGATGGATTTAAGAGGACAGGTACTTTAAAGGGCATCAATTCAATGAATAGAAAAGTTCACTGTTCAATGATGTTTTTAGTCTACACTAAATCAGAACAGCAAATCAGTACTGAACTGGCAGTTAAACTAGCTATTCTAGATGAAGGTCACAGTCTGACAAATAGAAGTGTGGGAGTACGCACAGTAATTTAGCAGTTGTTTTGACCGTTAACATCAGGCGATGCTAATGTGGAACAACCCAACCAAAGAAGCATTATACTTAAATAATAATTTGCCAGAAAACCACTAACTTGGCTTGCTTGTTTCAACATCAGTACCACTGGACCATGCGTCCAGCCACAACAACTCCAAAAGAAAGACAAGTCTTTGTTTTTTTAAGCTATTCTATTGGTGTTGTTAGACTAGTCCCGCAGGCCAGTCTAAGTAATTAGGTTAAAGTAATAAATGAATGAATGTGTAAATATTTGTTTGTGTATTTCAGTGCCTGAAGCCTTTAATAGTGAGACTAGCACACATAGCAGGGTAACAGCATTAGGACAGCTACAATCATGGTTAATAAATTACTTCTACATACAACAAAACAACCTCATCATATTATGAATCATTAAAAAATAATTTACAAATGAAGAATAAATAAATGCAGATGCAAATATCTGCAGGGCTAACATTTTGTTGCTAGGATTTTTATTCATACAGCACAATGGGAGATAGATGAGTTGCTGATGGTATGTGCTTTGAGGAATGAACCAGGGGTTAGCCTTTTCATAGGCAATATTTTTATTTAGCCATCTGAATGCAGACAAATGATTCAACATCAGACATCAAACTAAGTAAGAGGAAAAAGAAGGGAAGTACAGTGATTAATAAAGGACAGAAAAGATACTCACAGATACAAAGAGTGCAAGGGGGAGAAATTACAAGAGAAAATGATACTGAAATATTATAAGAAGAGTGATAAAGACAAAAAGGTGATTAAGTTAGAGAGATGTATACAGAAAGAGACAGGGCTAAGAAAACTGATCTGAACCAAAATAGGAAGATAAGAATGTGAGGGAGACGAAATTGACTGAGAATGAGGGCAGATCAAAGAACGAGAAGCTGTAATGACAGAGGGAGAGAGAGTGGGGAAAAGACTGAAAGATTGAACAACAACATCATGGGGAGTGAAGTGACAGAAAAGATTCAGACAGAAAGAGACAAACACCAGAGCAAAAGTGGGGCAGTTGCATAATGTTTTAGACTGAGAAGGACCAAATAATCTCAATATATTTGACTTTCCATCTCTATGTGCCTGTCTTCAACTCTTCTCCACGGGATATACTTATGAGGAACAAAGCAAAAAGCTTGCTCAAGTTTACTAGAATTAAAAAGGAGAAAAAAAAGCTGTGAAAAGAAAGATTTGGACACATATTGGGGCTTAATTAAGATATAATTCAACAATGTACAACTGCTGTTTCCTTTCATTCTCTTACTGGCACCTTTCAGTCTCACTCCTCAGGTTTTCATTAGTCTCCCTCTTTTGAGATCTTTCTCTTTTACATTAATGAGCTGTGTTGATCACAACATTGATGTGAGATTCAAGTTAATTACAGGTAGAATAACCAATTAATTGTGATGTGTGTGTTAAGTGGGTGTGCATGCGATGTTTGAGGCTGTGTGGGATATAAAAGATATGAGGACCTGTACTTTAGGAAACTGAGAACAGAGAAAATCAGTTCACCTTTTACTTACATGTCAGGCTGTTATACTGGACAAAATTTAAATGAACGGTCTTTGAATCAAATGTACTTATGATGATAAATAGATATGTTGTCTGTTAACAGGTCGAGGTGACATGGAAGACAGGCTGTTCATAACTATACTTAAGCCATGGAAAGAAAAAGTGGAAATGAAGGTGTTTCTCTATAAAGACAATTAGTTCTAAAAAATATATTGCAATTTCTGTCCATTGTTTATTAAGTATAGTGTGAAATAAGAACAGATCTATTGTCTACACAATTTCTGACAAGTGGCCCTCTCACTCAGTGTTTAGTAGCTTACATGACTGTTATTGTATCACAGTAGCCCATTGTGAAAATCTCCAGTCAACTTCAAGCTTCTCCAATCAATATTTTGATATTAACAATGGACTGAGTGTAAAAATGAAGGTCACTCATAGTGGAGCACTCAGATCACTTTAACTTCTTTTAGCTTATTGTCTTAATTTTCAACGACCTGCAACTTTATGGTTCTGATTCAATCTTGCTGCTTTTACCAGCATAGTTTCCGGATGCAGCAGGCAGTTGTTTCCAACTAAGAGCTCTGTACGGTAGTTGCTCAGCACCAAACAGCTAACAGACAAAGTTAGTGACTTGCTGATGACCACGGAGGATCATTTAGCAGCAAAAGAGCAAGATATTTCCCTCACAGCATGTTCCACTAATGCCCTCCCCCACCTCTACACCTCACACCCCCACCAGACAGGTCTCTATCCACCTTGAATGTGCAAACCAAACATACTGAATTGAAAGTGATTTGGCTGCTTTCATTTGTGAATATGTTTATGGCTACGACAAACACATTCAATGAGTAATTATACCACACTACGAGTGCCACTTAATACCCAACTGCTTTTTATCATCTACCTTTCACTGATCTAATGTAGTCTCCCCACTCTGAAATCCACATGACTGAAACATGTCACATGGCAGAAACTTTAATCCCTGCAGGTATCTAAAGGGCTTCGGTTTTGTGACATTGCCAAAAAATCTGAAAGGGTTCAAACAAGGGACTGTGTAGATTAAACAGTCCAATTAATCTCTCTCTCCAGCCTTGCAAGCTCTAAGTCTAGACTTCAAAGCAGACACAAACCTGAGGACTTGAGCCACTTGTAGCTTTTTTTTTTTCCCCTTAACACTGGTGTGAGTCGACATCATGACTCACCATGTCTTAAGGAAACAACCTTGTAGTCATGTAGTCTGTTATCTGTAATAGTAGAGTGACTGGTTATGAACAACCTCTACTCAACACAAAGCAAGTAAAACTCAACTGACAAAAATGTTTTTTAGCTAAGGAAATAAACTGAGTGGAAATAAGGCCTGGTACAAGCAGTCAGATTCTTTAAAACATGTCAATGCACTTTGTTTTTAGATACAGACACGGTAATTTTATGACAAGCCATCAAAAAAACACAGCAGAAGGATAGGGTGGGAAAGGAAAAGGAGAAAGAGAAACAGATAAAAGTAACTGATAGAGAATAAATGAATGATTGAGAAAAGAGAAAATAATGCTTACTCAGAAGATCAACACATTGAGGTATAAGGTGATATAATCGTGACCTGATTTATTCATTATATGTAACTCCCTTTTTGCTGGACAGGTAATAATATGCATTTTTTCTCTCTCTCTCTTTTCCAGTAGCATCTGGGTTGGGACACACAAAAAGGGTCACAGGGGAATTCTAAGGGGTTTGCCAAAAATAATTGTGAAAATTGTTTCTTTGAGTGGGCAATCATCACAAATATTTACAAGGCTACAATAACACAGAGGACGGTGTCATTTATTTTTAATCTTTTGTGACTCACACAGACTAATAAGGAGGAAGTTGGCATGTAAACAACAGAGCAGTAGTGTGCTTAACAGCTTGGGAAAGGGAACACACACATGCGTACACAGTGGCGTTTTGGGAGGAAGAACTAAAAGCCAAATGTGAGTCAGAGGACTTACAGCAGTTAAACATTTTAACAGGCACAAGCCTGATTCTTGGTGTGTGTGTGAGATTGTGTGCAAAGCCAGACAGACAATAACAAGGCCAGTGAGCCGAGCACATGGTCTGAGTCTTAACCCAAGTGTCTTACTGCCACCTATTGACTGAATGTGTAACTGCTCTCCCCTCCCCCACACAGTGTTGTGCACCCACAACATGCAGTCGAACACACCACCTTTATGTGAGAAAAACGAAAAAAAAAAAAGAAAAAAAAAACAGATGGAGCACAGGGGACAAAAAGGAGAAAACATGTCATGAAAGGAAAGAGAAGTGAGAAAAGAATGATGTTCACAAAAGACAAAAACTTCCTTTAATACCCCCAAAACAACTTAAAAATCTGTGATACATCTTCATCTGTTGCTCACCCAGCCATTTTTGCAAATCTTCAGCTGTTCTCATAGAGATATAGTACAGAATTTATAGAGTAATCATTCAGAACATACTTCACCTCACTCTCCTATACTGCAGTAAAGACTGTATCAGACTGTGTTAAGTCATAGACTGAGTGTAGGGCTTTTACACACACAGTAGCTCAGGATGGCTGCCCACCCTGGGGACGGTTCTGCTTGAGGTTTCTGCCTCTTAAAAGTAAGTTTTTCTTTGACACTGGCGCCTAGTGCTTGTTCATGGTGGGAACTGTAGGGTCTCTCTCTGTTATTATAATAATCTAAAGAATACAGTCTAGACCTGCTCTACATGAAAAGTGCCTTGAGATGACTTTTGTTGTGATTCTGAGCTATATAAATGAAACTGAATTGAAATGTAAAACTATACATACTCATATAGATATATTGCACATTTAGTAGTACAGCAGAATATAAAACATTTAGCAGCATTAAGGTTTATAAAGCAATACAGAGGAAATACAGTTGTAATATAATATGTGGTATTTATGGAAGGTTTTAATACAGTGTAATGAAGTACAAGAGGTGTGGACACAAGTTCACAGAGGACAGAGCAGATGGTGTCTGCTGGACTTACACAATCACACGCACGCACACACACACACACTGTGGTGACATAATAGCACCATGCCAGGTGTGCAGTTGGTGGCCTGCAGTCTGGCGCTGACTGTGAGTTGTGCATGTGTTTGTGCATGTTTGTGTGTGTCCTGTGCTCTCTTTGTGTGAAAGGGGCCCCCTATTCACTAGTCTCTGCTGCCAGCTTGGCACTAAATCACAGGACAAGACGGTACATGCGCACACGCACACCCATGCACGCACGCACACCACCCTCTGTTGTCTTTTTGTCTAGCCTATGAAGAGAATAAAAAGAGGTCAAACAGGAAGACAGAGGCAGAGAAGCAAATGAGGGACGTCTGTGCTTGAGTTGAGATTTGAGAGCAAAAGTCAAAGAAAAGATATTTAATATGTTATGAAAAAGAAAATAACTGTCCTTTCTTATCTTTAGTTTCTAAGAGGCTCTTGTCCCAACAGTGAGCTGACTCAAACTGAGGACAGACATGCTCAAAAACACACGCACACCTACTCAGCATCATGGCAATGCATAATGAGTGGAGGTGAGACTGCAGCTGGGTTATCCAAACCTTGCCTGAAGAGACTACCTGAGGATACAGTGTGTGTGTGTGTTTTTATATTGTTGTGTTTGAGTGGTGAGCAGCATTTACCGAAAGAGTCTGGCTCTGTATTTAACTGCTGCTACAACTACTACTAGGAAGAAGAGGTAGGTGTGTGTGTGTGTGTGTGTGTGTGTGTGTGTGTGTGTGTGTGTGTATCAAGCAGTATCAAGCACACTGAGTAGTGAGGTTGAGGATCAGCACAAACTGAAGGACTCTCTATTCTGAATGAAAAACATAACCTGTATACAACTGGCTTTCAATCACTTCCTAGTAGCTTGTCCTTGCCGAGCTGCTGTGGTAAAGGATATCACCCGTACAACAAACACTGGCAGTTAAGTTACCTGTTGATAAATATTACATAGTGCGAACAAGCCAGCTCATGGGGGAAGAATCCCATCAAGCTTTGATCTTATAGGCAAATACAATATACTCTTGTTGCCACAAAGCCCAGTTTTTTAGTGTTTTCCTTATTGTAAACTAAATTCCAGTTCAAATGTAAAAATAAAATCCTTCTTGCAGTTATTCTTTTATTCTGCAGAATACAGTGCAAAGGAGAGGTAACCGTACTGGCTACAATATAAGGCAATATTTATCCCCTGGTACAATTACATTTCCATTTATTACAACTGATATTCTTTTTGAATGGAGCAAGTATTAGTGTAACTACGGTATTTAAGAGTGTTGTTGTGGATTGTTTAGCCTTATTACGTTGCTATGCTAGCAAGTGTTGTCAATCCATGTATAGTGAGTTTTTCAGAGTTAATCAGCCCTAAAAGTCCTTGGTTATTTCAGTTTAAGCTGCAGGAGTTGGTGAAGCTGCTGTAACATGTTCTGCTGTGACAGAGGAAATTAATTAATGACAAGTGAAAACGAGTTCACAGTGTCTCCTGATGTCTTGACTGCAGAAATGCGGGGTAAACCTGTAAAACAGGTCTGACAAATATTAACTGTGAGAGAAAATAATTAGGCAAGAGGAGTAAGAGTGATAGAGGGGTCGACTTGCTACAGCCACTCAGTCAGCTGATGAGTGGTTAGCAGGAAAGTGAGCTGTCTACAGACGTCGGACTGAACAGAACCTGAAACAGCCAGATGATGTTACATTGTCAGAGGCTGTGGCAAGATGAGAAGATGCATTCCAAACCTATTCACTTTAGTGTAAAGGATTACTTCAGGACACAGCACGCACTCCATCAGTCACATCACAATGCAGTTTTCAACGTCACGATGCGTCATGTTTTCTGAATCACAGTGCATCGTGTCATGGTGCATTGTTATACCCCTAGTGGAAAATAATAACATTAATAATGGCTCAGCTCCATTTTGGTGTCGCAGTAAACTAAGACACTGAGCCAGTCTGCACAACACAAGACCCTGAAACTGGAACACCTGAATTTAATGAAGCTGTGATTAGCATTGTGATTACACCTGGAACTGACGAGCCAAAATGTCTACTGTGACAAAAAGCTAATTACTGAGGCTGACTACTGAGGCAACACAAACACTGTACTGATTTTCTCGGTGAATTGTTTGTCAAAATCTAAATTATATTTTTTGAAGAAAATAAAGCAGTTAGGTATTAAAGACCAACAAGAGACTGCCTCACATCTCCCTGTTGAGTCAAAGACTTTTCACCATAAAAAGCAAGATTTACAATCTTATTAATATGTTCATAAAGAAGTCTGCATCATGACCACAAAAGTACATTTAAGCTTTCCTGATTCTGTTGGCTACTTGTTTCTCATTAACATGCATGTCCTCTGTACAGACCATTAATTTGGATGTTTACCAGAATACATGACTCACATTGGAGGCTTTCTGATAACTCAGTTGAATTTTGGACTGCCCAAGTGCAAAGAAAATCTTTTATCATGTTGTGCTTTGCCCACATAACTACTAAGAATTGAACCGTTCCCCTTATCTTTGGCACTGTTAGTGTCAAGCCTCAGTTATTAAAGAAGAAAAAAAAAACTGCACATTGATAGTGAACAAATTAAGTTATGTAACTTAAGATTTATCACTTCTTGATGTTGACGACATATGTTTGAACTCTGGTGCGTGTGTGTATTTGTGGCTGAAGTCTGTTTGAGTTTAGTGACTACACAACAGCCAGCTTTTGAAAAACTGTCTCTGGAGCCTGGACCATTTCTCAGCACAGAAGAGCTCACATGAAGAAACTTCTGTCTGTGTGAAAAATATCAGCAAGTTATCGGCCTGGAGGAGATTCAGAAAATCCATTTTTAGCTTCTCCGTGAGAGCTTTCCCAGAGGATAATGAATTTGACTGCCTCCACACACAGGAAATTTGTGTTAGTGCTTGCATGCTCAGCAGTTTTCCACACAATCTTTCCAATACACGGCACTTTGATGGTGGTGACTCAACTATGATCAATGTGCCCCTGTCAATATTTCAGTCTCTCTGCTCCTCCGCCTGTGTCTCTATAGCCAAATCTCAATCAATACGAGACAAATTAGCAGCGAGTTTCCTTTTAATCCTCTAACCTCCATTTATTTTACCTGAATGAATGTAAAGTGTGCAATGGCACATATGCATACAGATCTATATGTGTTCTCCAATCTGCAGAGAAAATACCTGATATTACTAATGCACACTCACTCTGCTTTGACCCTGTAAATCTGTCAAATGTGTTTCATTCAGTCTTCTCTCCGCTGCTCTGATGACAGACTGTCCCCACAAGGTTCATTTACCTTTCTTACGATCTAATCAAAGGTTTAATTTACATGTATGCACTAAACTTTAACTTCAATGCCAAACCTGGAGGAACCGTTGACCCATGGAGGATCATTTCTGGCAAACTTTGGCAGCCTTGTCTGCCCATGTGTCACATAGCTGCAGACACAGAGGTAAACAGGAGCTGACACCTGTCACAGATGTTGGAGCTAGCCAGCAAGCAAGCCCACATATCTGTCCATCTATGGCTATCTGTCATATGTCATCCAGCTGGAGCCAGGGAACTAAGCAGTGTCATTTCTGTTAATATGTGTGCTCGACACTGATGCCATCAGTCTTGCGGAAACAAGAAAAAAAGCAGATGATAACTGTGAATATTAGGGGGTATATTTGCCTTTAGTGGATGATATAATTGTAAAAAAGATTATATTGTCAGTTTCATGTGCGGAATCCAGGCATTACATTGCATTTTCAGTGATTTTGCTTTGAATATAATGCATCTAACAATTTTGCATAAGGGAGAAAAGCACCAGCTGTCAGTTTTGGAAAAAAGCAATGCTGGTGATACAAGGTTTCAGTTGTGTGTTGTCATATGCCAACACTTGCTAGAGCCCCAAAAATTCAAGCTGTGTCGTGATTGCTAAGATGCATGTTGCACACTAATGTAGTGTGTCATGTGGGAGTGATAGCAGTGTGCTTGTATCTATGAGGCGCCATGTCCTGTTTTAGACAGGGCCATTTCAAAAAACACCCTACTGACAGTTTAAAATGACAAGGCGACAGCCACAGTGGGGGGTTTGAAGACCACAACAAAAATAGAGTTCTCTCTCGTACACAGCCCCAGCACCTCAGTCTGTCTGACTGGCCCCTTGTCTCCTGTCACATTAGTCTGCGGCAGCAACCATGTTTACAGCACAGGGCATCTGCAGGTTCCAGAGGTTAAAGCCCTGTCAAAGAGGGTTTTAATGCTGCCTTGAATATGAGAAGAGAAACCAGCCAATGTGCAAATAAACATTTGTAATAAAATCAATTTTAGTATAAATGGGCATTGCATAAAGTGTTGAAGTTTAGAGGACAAGAAGAAAGCCAGGAGGTGGAGAACAGTCACCGGTTTGTTGACGAACTGCTGGCAGAATTACCCTCTATCCACTGTACTCACTGCCATGTCCAGAACTGCTCATCCAAAAGAATTTGATTAGATTGTCTATTTTAATGTAACTGGGCATAACAGAAAGTGACTTAGTTATGTTTTATGTAACACAGATGCCATAAGAAAATGACAATATTAAAATTATAGTTAAGTCTGGTTAGTTTTTACCCTCACTATACTACTAGGTGTTACAGCTGTACTAAGAGAGCAGAAATATCTCGTGACATTTACAGTTGGATTCATATTTATATTGCAACTAAATATTTGTCACAGCAAGTCCCGAGACACACACACCCACGCTTAATTATAGGGCTGGTCACACATCAGCATCCATCATCACATGACCACCAAGAGCAGCATTTGGCAGAGTTTACTTTAGTTACCATTACGCTCGCAATTTGAAATGGCCTCTCTCCTGTGATGAGCATTTTTGCCCGAAATTGTGTGAGGCCTTGCGTTGCCCTACAGGTACAGCCTGTCCATTGCTGAAGAGGGACAGCTTTGATGGCAGACAAGCATCATATCCCAGAGTCAACCCTGTCAGTTCAGCTAATGCACTGATGAGGGGATTGATTTAGGGTTTTTAGAAACACAATGTCAAAGAAAGACCTTCACTGAAATAGTAAAAACAAACTGCAATCAAACACAAAACCAATACTGCTCAGAGCAATATACAGGAATGCAACTTGCCCATATATTATGCCTGTGAAGTTTTATGAGAATGTTTTACTTCAAGAAGATTTTGCAATTTGGAGATGACCTTAAGTTACCAAGCCTATAAACATCATGCTCCTAATTGCCAATACTGCTGACCTGGGAGGAAGTAAGAAGCAACAGGAAGAAGTGAGAGAAGAAGTAAGTAAAAGACTGGGACAAGGATGAAGGCTGGGGTGATTTTAGAATTTAGAGGCCAGGAGGAATAGACTAGTCACTGGTTTGTTGGCAGACTGCTGGTGGATGTACATTGTTTGCCTCCTATCTACAGTTCTCATCTCATGGAGAATACTGCCATCTCCAGAATTGCTCACCCAGAGGAATATGATTAAATATTTCTCTACCTCTGGCTGTTTCACACACACCTAAAAGATACACACCTCTGAGACAACACACACAAACCCACATACAATCACTGTTTCCCAGTATGTCTCTGTCACACACAAAAAGAGGTATGATCCCCCCCCACCACCACCACCACCCATTACACACACACACACACACACACACCTACCCACAACCTTGTCATTTCCTATGACATCCCCAGCCTCCATTACCTGCATATATTAACAAACCTCTCTGATGTTAAAAATTATACATTCATACATTTGAATAATTCAGATTATTTTAAAAGCTGTGCCACACACTCACTCTCTTTTTTTCAGATGGAAAGAGAGCTATTTACCTCAAATCGCATTTGAATAAATCCCATAAATCCTTTCAAAGTTTCCTGAGATAAACCAATCAAATACCCACAACGCAGGCTGACTGGCCAATCAAAATTAGCATTCATACTTGCAGCCTGTTTTTATTCAAAAGACATCAAATAGCAAATCAAATTGCAGGGCCTATTTGTGAGGCTCAATTTATTTGAGATAAGAAAAAGGTGACTAATAGAGAGGGAGTGAGAGAGAAAAAGGAGCATTGCTGAGCTGCAATAATGTAATTCCAAACAAAAATATTTGATGTAGTAAACAGTGTGCCTTTGGTTCATAAATGTAGTAGATGATTCTATTTGAGAAATATATTATATGTGACAGACAAAATATATATTAGATGGCCAAGGGGTGTGGACACCCAATTATTCATGAGATGAAACCTGCTTATCACACTCGCCAGGGAGTCTGTGAATGTCTGTCTGTGTGTGGGAAAATTATAACACGGTCAACAACAATCAGGAAACTAGGTTGGAAAACTGCGTGTTTTACGGTGTTTCAATTGGACATAAAAAATGTATGTGTGTATTAATACGAGATGAGTAAGAAACAAGAATATAGGGATGGAAAAAAGTGGTTGTGTACATGTATGGAGACATGAAAATATGGAGATATGGAGGACTAAAACTGAAGGAAGAACAAAATGTTTTACAGGTATCCACCACGGAGAATAGTGGATAGACAGTGAAACCTTACCTCTCTCCTCTCTCAGTACCTATGTCTGCCTTCGTCTTTTTCCAGCTGTCTGTAAATCATGACAGGCGGTAACCTCCAGCTTCCTCTTTCTCTGTTTTGAAAACAACTAACCGTCTCTAACACTCATGCTTCCTGCGTTTTAACGGATTACACACACACACTCAAAATAAAACCCCTAATATCTAACCTCCAAAGTTTCTGTTTTGCATTCTACACCTATGGTTAACCATCATCATGTCTATTATAACTTTGCAGAACTTGCAATTTGTTAGAGTACAGGTTGATTTTGTAACTGATTAACTGATTTATTCAGTCATTCGGTTAATGACTATCATCTATGGTTGTCACTGAGGCTATAACTGGATGTGATTTTGATTTTTTTTTTTTTTTTTTTAAATATAGCACCCAGGGCAGATGCTTACATTACAGGACAGTAATACAGTTAATACAGTTAGTTAAAACAGTATTCCCAAAATATCAATATGTCTTGCACATCTAACTTCTCTAAAACAAATGTAAAGGGCAGGTGTGTCTTCACCCTGCGCTGTCACCCACATCTCATATGTGCACAAACACCCTCACACACACACACACACACACACACCTAGGTTCAAGCAGCTGGTGAGTTTGCCCTTGACTGCCCACCCCTGGGCACAGCAGTGGCATGGATGCAGCTGTTTTAAAGAGTTCTGGAAGGGATTTAGGAAGCCATGTCCTTGTCAAGGGTATATTCTTGCTTTTCATTACTCCAATATAAACTGAGGTTGTGTTCAACCTGACAATAGCCTTGAATAACTGAAATTCCAGACTCCATATTCATGTTGATAAGACCACATGTGTGAGTTGTAAAATCCTGCCACAAACAGTTCAAACTGCTGTCCAGCATTTTTACATCTGTTCAGTCCTCACACTAATTTCAGTTTCTTACTGGTGCCCATATCAACACAGCCAAACAGTTCTTTGTGTATTTTGGACACAGTGCTATTGTCAGTCTGAACACAGCCTAAGGCCGCAACAGAAACAGTAAAATGATGCACTATAAGTAATAGAAATCACTACTTTTAAAAGTATTTAATAAAGTGTGTCAGTGTGCGCCTGCATGAATCTGTGGACAACTGAATCCCACTGCCTCAAAGCATCGTCTTTAAAAGTTCTGTCAGAAAACCTGACATTAAAAAGCAGCTATTGTCAAAACAGTACCGTGAATTTGCTACTGTAGCATCTGCCATTAAAAAGTCTGCTGCTCATCTACTGTCAAGACTTTTTTTTTTTTTTTTTATAGTAGGAGGTCCCTAAAGTACAGGGGTTATGCCACTGCTCAACAAGTGTTGGTTATGCACAGAGAGTAAGGTGCAGCTGCCTTTTTAATTACATGGGATACATGCAAAAATGGAGGTGTGTTACTAGAACCTTGTAATAAAAACTGAATGTCTGTAGCCAAGAGCTAAGTATCACCATGAACAATAAGATCTTCGGGGGGAGATCAGAGGGAGGCAATATTCAAAATATCTAAGTAGTATATTACATATTTGTTCCCTCCAAGCTTTTCTACTGCATTATCAGTGTTAGAACTCTCTACATTGTAGTCACTCTCTGAATAAGCACTTTCATTCATTCATTTATTTTCATAGCTTTGACAGCTCTCAGGGATGCTGTAGAGATACTGTGATTTTCAACTCTCAGGTTGAACTACATTTAAAGTATGTGTACAAGCAATGAAATGTTAATAGGAAGAGACAGTTGACCTTAGGTTATTATACTCTGGGCATGAGGACACCAAACACGGCATCTGATATGAACTAGGCTGGGGAGGTTTGGAGAGAAGAGGGGGGAAGATGATATGAGTGAGTTAGAAAGAATATTAACATGAATCGGTCTATTATTTTCAGCATCTGATTATACAGATGCAATACGCTGATTTTACACTAAAGCAAAAAATCTTTCCAAAAAATCCAACAGGCTATGCTAATGCAAAAGACATAAAATAGATAATATACTGTATATAGTGAATGCTTTGGAAGTGAGATTTGTGTTATCAATGTGGAGATTTGCCCTTGACTGACCCGCCTGAGGCTCTAATAGACGCATGGCCTGCTGTGCAGTTGGGGATTCTGGGAGTCTGCTCTCAAGGAACAGATGCCAGGACACAACAGCTGTTCATCTGGCATCGAACTAGAGCCAACTGGCTGGACCCTCCACCCAAGAACAAAAACATCAACATGTGTTACTAAAGCTTTCCCCCCTTAACAGGACAGACACACAAACACACACACACACACACAGCATAAATGCAATGCACTGGAACATACACAGACACAATGTCTTGTAAGTGACATAAAACTTGCTAACTTAATTGACAACAGCACCAAGAACCGCATTTAATCACGGGTGCACAAAATCAGCTTAAGCACACAACTGGACACTCACCAAGAACTAGGTAAGCTAATATCAGAACCTTCAATTACCCAATAGCAGCACTTCCAGTTCCACAAAAAATAAGCTAAATATACTGATTGCTATCAATCACTTCATCAGTGGAACCTCTTTTTTTCTTTTTTTTTAGGGAAAGAGAGAGAGAGAGAGAGAGCGAGAGAGAGGATTTCGAAATGATGCAGCATATAAAGACCTTAATTCACAATCATGTTGTGTCTGTGTGTGTGTGAATGCATAACAGAGATAATGTACTCACCCTGGAAAGACTGCCTGGCTCTCTCCACTAGCTCCTCGATGGGATAACTGGCAAGGTCTCCTCTGGCGTGCTTTGTCTTACAGTAGGTACATGCATTCAGACACCTAGACAGACAGAAGCAGATAAAGGTTATAACAAGAGATAGAGAAAGGGATGAATGCTCATTTTTACTGTTAAAAAGATTCATAATGCATAAGTTTGCTTCTTGTTCTACACTTGGCTGGAAAACTAAGCAAAACAATTGTTTATTTTCTCCTTATGTTTAATTCGTATATTTTCATATTTTTATATTATATTGTATATAACAACAGAGTTAGGCAATCCAGCCATTAATAACATTTTCACTTGAATCAACTGAACTGGTTGAAATACAAAGGACTGGGAACAGCATAGTGAGTGTACAGATAAACACAAGAGACTTTTTAATGTTTTAATGAAATCTATACATGCTGTGTTTCCCAATAGAGGAGAAGAAGAGAAGAAAGTGGGGAGTAAAAAAAAAATGTCCTTTCTCTCCTAAACTGTTTAGGAGAGAAAGGACTCCAGCTAGCTCCAAAATAACTATGGACAGCTGTCTCTCTGTCCAAGGCAAGCAGTGGAAAGATTAGACTCAATACATTGTTTTGTTTTACCACAACCAGAAAAGCTTAATTGAAATTGACTGTGAAAGGGAGGGAGCAAAACTATGAGGCAGAAATACTAAAACAAGAGACAAGAGACCTGGCCCCTACTCACAGTTTTTAGATGAATTTGGAAATTTTTTATCATGTCTTGTCACATATAGTGATGATATCCTAATTATGGGTGACTTTAACATTCACCTAAATAAGGCCTCTGATCCTTTAAATATAGCTTTTTTGGCACTTATTGATACTTTCGGGTTCACACAGTCTGTACATGAACCCACTCACTGTGGTGGTAACACTCTAGACCTGATTCTTTCCCGTGGGATTGAGGTGTCTAATCTGACCATCTCTCCTGTCACATCGGTTATCTCCGATCATTTTCTTATCAAATTTGATGCAACTCTAGTCTGTCCCCCTAAAATTGTCTCTAATATATCTTCCACCAGACACATAGGTCCCGCAACTCTAACTGTTCTTAGTGAACAACTACCAGAGGTCCTGGCCCCTTTTACGACAGCAATTGGTTCTGTTGATAACTGTACCAGGGACTTGAATACAACCTTGTCTAGTCTCCTTGATTCAGTTGCACCTCTCACCACTAAAATTAAACAGCCAAAGAGGTCCACTCCCTGGTTCACAGACGACACACGTGCTCTGAAGCAGGCCTGTCGGAAATTAGAGCGCAAATGGCGCAAATCCAAATCAGAAGCTCTGTATCTCCAGTGGCACCAGGGTGTTCTGGAATATAAGCATGCACTGTCTACTGCCAGAGCAGCATATTTTTCAAATTTAATCAATAGCAATAAACATAATCCTAGATTTCTTTTTGACACTGTAGCTAAACTCACTAAAAAGCAGCAGGCTCCTAGCTGCTCGCCCTTTACTGCCTGTGAGTTTCAGAATTTTTTCTGCAGTAAAATTGATGAGATTAGATTAAAAATCAGTTCAGTTTCTCCAGCATCTGCTGCAGAACCGGCTGTCCATCATATTGAGTCTCAGAGAGTTTCTGCTCTGATGAATTTTGACATTATATGTCTTGATTCATTATCTAAGATAGTACTAGCTTCTAAACCCACCACTTGCCTTTTTGACCCTTTACCAGGTAAACTTTCCAAAGATCTCTGGCCAGTCTTGGGCCCTGCAGTGCTGAATATTGTGAATCTATCGTTGACGACTGGCACTGTTCCTTCTAGCTTTAAAACAGCTGTGGTTAAACCTTTACTTAAGAAACCACACCTTGATCCTGGGTCTTTAGGTAACTATCGGCCTGTCTCAAATCTCCCATTCTTCTCTAAAATACTAGAAAAAGTGGTGTATCAGCAGCTTTCAGCTCATTTAGCTGATAATAATCTATTTGAACCGTATCAGTCTGCTTTTAGGGCCTTTCACTCTACTGAAACAGCACTTGCTAAAGTAGTAAATGATCTGCTACTCTCTCTAGATTCAGATTCCACCTCTATGCTCATATTACTTGATCTTAGTGCAGCCTTTGATACTGTAGATCACCGTATACTCATGGACCGATTGGAAAATAGATTTGGAATCTCTGGTCTGGCCCTCAGCTGGTTAAAATCTTACTTATCTGACAGAACTCAGTGTGTCTCTTGTAATAACACCATATCAGCCTTCTCTGATGTGAAATATGGAGTACCCCAGGGTTCTGTTCTTGGCCCCCTGCTTTTCTCTCTATATATTTCTCCTCTTGGCCAAATTATTCGGAGTCATGGAATTAATTTTCACTGTTATGCTGATGATACCCAGCTATATGTGCCTATAAAGGCTGATAATGCCTCTCAAATTAGGGAATTAGAGATCTGCTTGTCATCTGTTAAAAGCTGGATGTCTCAAAACTTCCTGCTTCTTAATTCAGACAAAACAGAAATGCTGGTTATTGGCCCAGCACGATATAGACACCAGTTCGATCATGTAACTATATCCCTTGACAGCTGTGTTATCCCTCAAAGTACAACAGCCAAAAATCTGGGTGTCACACTTGATCGTACTCTTTCCTTTGATCAGCATATTAAAGACATTACAAAGACCGCCTTTTTTCACCTACGCAATATAGCTAGGATTCGGTCTTTTCTCTCCATGGCAGACGCTGAAATTCTAGTCCATGCCTTTGTTTCCTCTAGACTGGATTATTGTAATGTTTTGCTTTCAGGACTACCGCGTACTAGCACTAAAAGTCTGCAAATGGTTCAGAATGCTGCAGCTAGAATGCTGGCCAAATCGAGAAGGTTTGACCATATTACCCCAGTTCTAGCCTCCCTTCACTGGCTCCCTATTCATGTTAGATCAGACTTTAAAGTTCTCTTAATGACTTATAAAATTCTAAATGGGCTAGCCCCCTCATACCTGTCTGATCTTCTTAACCCTTATATTCCCTCGCGTGCTCTGCGTTCTCAGAGTGCAGGGCTGCTGTCTGTCCCTAGAGTCAAAAAGAAGTCAGCAGGCTGCAGGGCCTTCTCCTATCGGGCCCCCTTCCTCTGGAACAACCTCCCTAGTGATATTAGACAGGCTGACTCAGTTGAGGCCTTTAAATCCAAACTAAAAACTCATCTTTATGCCTTAACTTTTAACTAGCACATTATTCTGGTTCCTATTTCAGGATACCATTTTTTCCTTGGCGGGTTGGGTCAGTCTCAATGCATCAGTTAAGATTAATAGTTAGTAAATGTTGTCCATGATGTCCTGCCGACGAGATTATTATTAACTGTCTTAATATCACTGCATCACTTTAACTGTGTGTTCTTCCCTCAAGCACATTACTGCCCAGGCTGTGCTTCTCTCTCTCTCTCTTCTACTGTCTCTCACTGCAGGGTTCTGCCTCCAGAGCTGGAGAGTCTCCTGCTGCTCCCATGATCCAGCTCAACCCATGATGCAACAATAATTAAAACATTTACTAGTGTTATTGATAGTGTTAGTGCTATTAATGTACCATCGTTTGTCATTATTATTCCTTTAGCTGTAATAATAATTATTACTATTATTATTATTATTACTATTATTACTACTACTATTTACACTTTGACTTAGTCTGTGTATGTGCAATGTTGTCTTTCTCCTACCCCATTCCCCCACCCCCCTCTCTTTCTGTCTAAACCCAACCGGTCGAGGCAGATGGCCGCCCACCTTGAGTCCGGTTCTGCTCGAGGTTTCTGCCTCTTAAAAGGAAGTTTTTCCTTGCCACAGTCGCCTAGTGCTTGCTCATGGTGGGATCTGTTGGGTTTTTCTCTGTAAATCTTATAAGATAAAGAGTACGGTCTAGACCTGCTCTATATGTACAGCGTCTCGAGATAACTTCTGTTGTGAATTGGCGCTATATAAATAAAATCTGACTTGACTAATCTGACAAAAAACACAGAAAAAGGAAGAAATGTTCCCTCACACCAGATCCAGAAGCACTGCATGGTATAAACTCAGGAAAAGTCTTTATTTAGGATGAAGGGGGCTTTTCTTCATGAGTCGTCAGTAAATCACTACTGAAAAGAAGAAGGAAGGCCTCTGTTAACAGTACTTTTTGTATTTACTCCATTAGGATTTCATTTCTGACCTCCAATTTGTCATACTGGGTTAAAAATACACATTTTTTTTTTTTACCACAGTCGTTTCTCTTCACTCATTATTTCACTTTTGGCTTAAATTTCTGGCAAAAGCTTGTTAGTTGCTGTTGTTGCTGGAACAGGCTGTGAATACAAGTTAAACACTGTGATTAGTTAAATGTGTGTTTGCGAGGATCAAAATATTTCAAAGGCAAAATAAGACCAAGCTATATTCTCATCAAGTAAATATAATTTATTTACCCATTTGTTATCATTTATCACTCTTACCTCCACATGTGTTCCCATGAGGTGTAAAAAAGTTAGCTTAGCACCTTTACCTTCAAGGTTTAGGGGTTGAATTTTCTGTACAACTTAGCTGAGGGTGACTCACACTGCCACATAATGAGTTCAATTCCAATGGAGCCGCACTTGCCAAGGGTATACTAACAGTGATGTAAAGCACTAAAAACTTCCCATAAATAGAGTGCAGCACGCCAAGTGGTGTTTTCACAAAAGACACAAAACTAACCAAACTGTGACTAACAGAAGACCACAGTCCAGCTATACTCAAAGAAAACAACATGACCATCTATTAACACAGCACTACTAATGCAAGCTTTTGACACAGAATAAGGATCAAAAGCTCCAGTTCCTCTTTAATAAAAGTGTCACCATGATGAAATTGGTTTGCTGTGGGATTTATACACTCCAGTGCAATGACAAAAACATCATTGCCATTGATTAATAACCATCAAATGCTGTGATGTAAGGCAGCTAGTATGAGACTATGAAATTGGACTGTTGTAGATAACAAGCGTAAACCCTGTATCTGTCCATGACAGACTCATGGAGAAATAACAGGGATTCCCCTGAAGCTCAAACTGGCAACAACACAGAACTCCCGCTGAACTGAAGATACAGTTGTTGTCATGTGTTTGTAAGTTGGGTCATGTAGACTCCATGTCTTTCTAGAGGAGCACTGTGAAAATTTGAACAATTTTTTCCGATTACTACTCAAAGTATGATGTCTACAGTCAAAGTCAAGTCAAATTTTATTCACATAGCCCAACATCACAAATGACACATTTGCCTAAAGGGCTTTCCAATCGGACCAGAATACAACATCAATCCATGATGGGCCTTGCCAGTGTAACCAAGTAGCAGAGAAACTTTGAGTGTATCCTCACAGTTTCCACTACCCACTGACTGAAGACTCTTGTTGTTATTAGCTCTGAGGAGAGAAGGGTGAGACACCACAGATCAAGTTGAGCAAGGCATTTCAGAGAAAAAGACACCACAGACTATTCAAAGATACCATATACAGACAGTGCTAAAAATATTTCTCAGTGCAAAGTTTTGTTATGCTCTTATAACGAAGGCTCACATTCAGGCCCCGAAGCACACTCACAATAGTCCGATGCCAGGTTTTATCACAGTCCACTACTGTTGGCTACTGAGTAGATTCATCATCAAAGCCCAGACAAAGCAGCAATTCAAAATGTAATCTATGAAAAATTATGATAAATGATTAAAAGAGGTCATTCATGTTAGTGATTAGGATACGAGGAACCTATAATTTTGGGTCCCTCTTTTTTTTTTTTTTTTACTTCATTTACTGGACACTGGGCACCTTCATTAAGAACTTACTGAAACACCGACAATATCTTTATCATCATTTTGAAACACAGCTGAAACGCCAAGAGCATTTTTTAATGTCACTATGGAAAATCCATCCATCTCTCCCTCTCAGGGTATTGCTTATCCTAGTTGAGGGCACTAAAGATGGCAGCTAGGTCACAGGACCTAGCTCTGGAGAAAACACAGACAGATGGGACCCTGCATGCACGCACACACACACACTTACACCACCAGGGGGTCCATCCATCTTAATGTGATCAGGCCCAGCTGAGTGGATCACACCAACATTAATCTCAAGAGACAGTCAGTGGCCTGCTTGGGTGTGTGTGTGTGTGTGTGTGTGTTTGCATCAATTATGTGTGTGTCTTCATGCGCCTGTGTGACTGTGCTCCTGCTGAACATTCATCCAGTATCACAACAAGGTATTAGCGATTTCGACCTCTCCATCAGGCTAAACAGACTGCGACAACTAGTCAGCACCCTTAGACTAACAGTGACTGAAGGAGAGGAGCGGTGTCACTTTCTCTGACACACACACACACACACACACACACTGTGAGTTGTGCTAGGATGGAGTTTTTTGTTTCTTAATCCCTTCATTTTCTGTTGAAGATAAGAGAAGATAAGAGAAGAGAGGTGGAGAGGAGAGGTGTAAAGTAAAAATATTTCTAGAATTAAAACCAAATATTTTGCCTCCTTATCAAGACACCATTCCTTTCCCTCCTTTGTTTCTGTCGTCCCTACCTTCTGTTTCGTCCTACTTAATTAAACCACAGAGGTAGCTGTTGTACCTGACAACAGTGTAGTTCATCAGTGTGTTACAATGAGAGGCTACCTCCCCTGTGTGTGTATGCGTGTGAGTGTGAGAGAGAGAGAGACTATTGTGTGGTTGCAGCCTTGAAAAGGTAACAAAGAAAGGAAAGCCCTGAGGTTTCTCTATACATTGGTAAACCTCCCTCGACACACTCACACACTCATGCACACACACATATATGCTCACACACACAAATACAGTATAATTCCCTTTGGAGGAGCTCCCTTGTGCAGCATTTTAAAGACAGACTGGGAGAGAATTGAGCAGGGAAAGGTTTCCTCAATGATAAGCATTTAGGGTCTTCACATTAATTAGAAAACTGCTCTATGCATAAATAAACTGGGCCATGGGTGCATTAATGTGAGTGTATGTGTGTTCATGGGGGTTTGTATTGTGTCAGCTTGAAGATGCAATTATGAAAACAAAGCTTAAACTGTGCAGGGAAGTCTGAGCACTTTGCAAACTGTAAAGCAAGATTATTCACTGCACATATTGTTGAGACTGGGAGAGGGGTGGAGTGGGTATATGAGCAAACAAAATCGTTAAACTGCTATTATATGAGTGAACAAAGCCTCAAGCCTGTAAGTTTACTATTAGTGTCATCTCAAAGTCAAAGTGGAGGTTGCAAAATAATGTGGAGTCAAGGAACAAAGACTGCTGACACAAAAGAGTAAAGACCTATTAGGAGCAAAGAATAGAGGATGATTAGTTATTCAGGGAAAGGTTTGGCAGTTAAATCTAATTTAGCCTCACAAGTAAGAACCTGGTTGCATTCAAGTTGCATGGGAATTTTGCATACACATCAATGATCTTGTGGGACTTGGATAAAGACAATATTCCTTACATCTTACAACTTATTAGGAGTGTTCTAACTTTAAACCATGATCGCGATTTGGGATGAAATGCAAATTTCAGTGAGTAGAGCTTGTGGAGCTTAATCTTTTTGGCTCACTTTTTAAGTAAAGAAATGTGGTGTTTATTAAGTAGAAACAGAGCTGCACCAGTAATAATAATACAGCCATGTGAGGAGCCATTGCAAAGACTTTCCCGAGAATTTTGTGTGAACTGAATATTTTAAACTGGCTTTTATTTATTTATTTGATAAAATTAAGATATATCACATTGACTAGAGAGGCACAACACAGTGTCTGAGGCCCTTTGCAGTTGAGAGTTTAGAAACATATTTGTCATGAACTTGCTTTCTGTCCTACCAATAAGTAGCTCTGACCAGGCTGAGAAATAACACACAGTTCCCTCACCATTGTCTCACATAATGTTGTTTTTGCATTTTTGTGTGTTGGATATGTGTGCACGTCTGTGCTTGTGCATGCACACAAATGTGTGTTTCCTTTCATCTGTGAGTAGACCAGTGTGAGTATGAGTGCGTGTCCTAATGCAGCTGGGGCCCATTTCTCTCAGTGTTCAATTCAGCCTTTGTGTCTGACCTCTTGAATTTTGTTACTCAGTCTCGGGTTCCCAGAACTGCGCACTGAAAAAGCTCTGTGTGTTTGTGCAAGAGTGTTTGAGAAAATGTGTCACATGCTGACCTTAGTTTTCTGTAACTACTACAGCAGCCTTGCTTGTTGTTGTGGCTGGAGAAAGACAGCACGTGTATGTGTGTGAGAGCATGTGGATGTGTGTGAAACCACAACTCCATGTCTACAAAGGAACTATGACTGTTTTCCCAACTTCTTGTTTTGTCTGTAGACAGACCTCAAGACGGTGTTTGTACTCGGTCAGTCCATTGTTTCTGGACAAGAATGGTATGATGTTTATTTATTACTGAACCACCAGACTACTGATAAAGTCAATCAAAGTGGTAGAAGATCTGAGTTGAAGTTGGACATGCAAGCAAGCTGTTTCACTACTGATCCCTCTGTTGCCTGCCTGGCTTACTGGCCATGAAATGGCCTGTTGCTGTAAACCTGTCTGAATGACAGGCTGAATTTACTGACGCACTAATCAATTACTTCACTGGCTCACTGACAGACTGAAAGACTGAGTGACCTGCTCTCAATGACTTTATAAACAACTGAATAACCCACTGGTTTAGTTAGTGTCTGGCTGCCCATCTGACTGACTGCTTTACAGTGTCACTGACCCAACATGTGTATGACTAAACTTGAACATCTGCAGGTATTAGAGATGTTAACTGAAGGCTCAATAAGCAAGGTGCAGTGTAACTTTAGTTTACTAACATGCACGCAGAAAGCAGGGCAGAGCCACTGTCAAGATTCTGGTGTGACCTTAAGGTACTATGAAACATATGAGATTTTGATTCCGCAGGTCATTGACAGATTGAAAGGCACAGTGCAGTTGGCTTAAGTACCAGCCTTGCAAAGCATCACCGCCAAGAGTCTGCAGATATCTTAAGGTCATTAACATTATAACATTAGTTAAGGTTGTGTTATCAATTACTTTGTCCCCTAAAGAAAGAGGGCATGCATTAAGTCTGAGTGACAGAAAGAAAGCCTAATCTCTGGGTTAATGTTTCTGTCTTACAACTGCAGACCATTTACCTCTTGAAAAGAAAACATGTAGGAAACTCGTTTGTACAAAGTCTGTTTGACGATCAGTTGTGTGTGTGTGTGTGTGTATGTGTGTGTGTCAATTGTGTTTTCCTGTGACACACTGGGGCTAATTCAGTTACTCAGGGGCTCTGTAGTGTAATGCCTTGTAATGACACACAATCTCATTTTGTCCAAGGAGACACATCAATCTTTTGGATTTACTGTGGGGAGCAGAGTCTCTCCTGGTGAGCTTGTGGGGAGAACAGTTGATGGAGCGTGTGTGTGTGTATGTGGGTGTCTCAGGCATGTATTTGTGTGTTAAGCAGTGGGAAAGAGGGAAATGGAATAATATGTTCAGACCAGTGGAGCTGAAAACTACCTATACATTGGTTTGATAAACAGCAGGAAAGGCCACTGTGGTACACAGCTAGAAAAGGTGTGGTGTGTGGTGTGTGTGTGTGGGTGTATGAGTGAGTGGGAGAATGTCTGCATATGATCGTGTGGGGGGGTGGGGGGGGAATAGAAAAAGAGAATGGGTATTCCTTTGTGGAGGTATGTGTTGTATATGTGTCTTAATGCAGAATAAAAGGACACTGTGTGAACACTGTGCATCCATGCATTCCCACAATCCACAATATATACATGATCAGAAACCCTACTGTAAACACACTTCACTCCTCTCCAACTCTACGTTTCTGAAACACATCGGCACATTTCCTTGCACTTTTGTTGCTGCTTCACATGATGTATTTTCACTTCTGCTCCTCAGAGAGAACAACAACACAGAAAAGAAAAGATGAGATCATTGACCAGCGATCAACAAAATGAAAACGCAGTCAAGTAGAGCAGTGTAACGTGGCTTGTGAATTTGCTTTTAAGATGAGGTAGAGATATGGACAAATTATCTGTAGTGAAAACCGCGTGAACCCCACTGGAGGATATGGCAGTGTGAATGGGAGTCTCAAGCTGGAGCAGATATGCCTGCGTCGATTGTTCGAGTGTAAAAGAGTGAAAAGGAGAGACTCCTTGTGTGCCTCTCTGAGGCATCTCATGCAAAAACTGGCTCCTTATTCTCTTAGGCTTTATTCACTTTCTCACTGCAATTGCTAAAGAAATTCAAATTACCAAAGAGCACATACAGTAGGCCTGATTCAATTTGCTTTTAACCCACCTAATGACTTCCCATCTCTCCCCCTCTTCCCTCTCCCTTTCAAACTGAGACTTTTATCTGCAGAAATGGCTCCTCTACACTTATAGTGACTCTACTATTCTTTTATGATTTTTTTTAATACAAAGTGTGTCCCCAATGAGTTGTGCTGTGTCTTTTTTACCCTGCCATGTGAAGACCTCTGGCATCAACAATACAGTGTGCTGAGTTCAACTGATCTCCAAACAAAAAATGTTGGAAAGGAGACTAGGAAAAGAATCCAGCAGCGGAGAAAGTGAAGTGCAACTATCAGATGCTGAGAACTCACTCATGTCTCAGTCATCAATGCTCTGAAAACACAAATAAAGGAATGATAATAATCAATATTAGACAAGTATCAAACAATGGTTATGAACTGGAAAAATTAACGGGTTGTGACAGTTTGGAAATGCAGAAAAGGATGTGGTGTCATGAAGAGATTTCAGATGTCTTCAAGAGGAGCTGATGTTTGCATCACATGTTACAAGAGACAAACAGAGAAGAGATTTGATTTTTAGAGAAAACAAACAGGACAAAGAGGTAAGTCAAGTGGGTTACCTCACAGGACGTATGAGCCTAAAATTACCTTATTTTGAAGCAGTTATCATGCAAGTATAGTTTAATGTGGGAGAGCAGGAGAAACAGCATATACAAGCTGTGTTGTCAATTTAATAGAAGTAGAATAACATGGTCAGAAAAGATATAAATCCTCTGTTATTACCATTATCGCTGCAAAGCAAAAAGGAAGCAGCTCACCATTACTTCATTTTAAAATAAAATCAATGAAATGCCTCATTGTTGTCTGAATTTGGACATCCATTTAGGCCCTGTAATGTTAATCAGGGACACATCAGGTCAGGAACAGGAGTAAGAAAATACTTTTGTTAGAACCTCTTCTTGCCACGTTATACGTCTACCTCTGACACACAGGACATTGCTCCTGCGGTTGTGGCTTAACAGCCAACTCCAAACCCTGTCTCTGCTTGTTCTGAGGCTTATTGTTTTTCTGTGCATCTAGACGTCTGAGACCCCAGATTTACTTCTCCCTCAGCTGGGTATAGCAGTGAACGCTATACCTTTGGCACAATGGTTAACACAAATCTATGTAAAGGTCAGGGGCAACGTTGATAAGACCTATTATTCCACTGTGTCGCCCTGGAGTATGGATGGAGAAGTTGTGGCAGTCAGATGCAAATCACAGGAAACAAGCAGCTAACACACTGACGGTCTGTCAGCTAACATAAACATATTCACAGTGCACGCTAATAGACACATACTCACAGACACTTTTCATTTAGTGATTGTAGAAATTAAGAATTTGGCAGGGATAAAGTTAGATGAGAAACAAGCCAGAAACCTGTTCAAATCCTTTATGACTGTCGCCAACCAGAGAAAAAAATAGAATAGAAAATAACAGAAAAAGAAAGATTGGAGATTACTACTATGTAGCTTGGGTAGGGCATCCAAAACATTCATGTTCAAAATGGTATTAAATATCCATTCAAAACCCTTACAATGGCATCATGCAATATTCAACATGGCTTAATGGCCAGATTAAATTAAATTTCAGTTAAGTAGATAAATATGTTACTAACAGTGTCAGAAGGTGATAAAAAGAAAACAGAGAGGACTGAATAGAAGGAGCTGAACAAAGGAATGAGGATGAAATAGTGTATGGGCTCCAAGGTTTTCTTTTATACTCCCTGGATGAGTGAGGCCAGTAACTCAGAGAACAAGAAATTTCCAACCCTCCACAACAAAAATCAAGAGGACTGTTGAAATTCATTATGAATTAAATCCTTCAATCTTTGCTTCTATTCAGGGGATGTCACCATCTCTATTTGTCAGCCTAACATAAGCTTAACCCTGCAAGCATTTCAAGGTGACTTATGTGCAGGCTGTAGCTGATGAAAATATCAACTAAAGAAAGCACAATACTTTACACCAAAAAATGGGTGAGAAAAAAAAACATTTTTAAATGGTATAGGTGTAGGAATGACAAATCAAAAATATTTGCACTATTCATGACCACAGACACTGAACATGATTTTCATTATGGTATAATATTTACACATTTTGAACAGTGCTGTACGCCTCCATGTCAGTATTTATTCAACTTCTATTTGTTGTGATGTAAGAGCTGCCAGCAAAGCAATCAAACATCAAGACAGCAGTTAGCCTGCCAGCAGTTCTCTGTGTTTGAAAGAGCTCTCAACCACAAGAAGCCTACCTCTTGAAGTTGGTTATTGGGTTGGGGTTAGAGCAGAGGATCATTAACACCTCACTTAAGCACATTGCAATAACAATGACAGCGATTATGACTGCAAAAAATGTGACTAAATAAGAGAACATGGAGGAGACAGATAATGAAATGAAATGAGCTGTAACAGTGGAACACAGGGCTTTTTTTAATGCCTGGAGTCTAATGGCAAAGGTTCACACAATCAGACACAACAACAAATACACACACAAGTTTAATGACCCATTGTGACTGAGTGGCTGTAAATTCCTTGTTTATGATGCTGAAGCGTCACAATTCAACTTGCTCACAAAAAGGCTTTTACTGTTGCTGACAACACACACACACACAATGTAGATATAAACAGAGCAAGAGGGGACCGTTAGTGTAGCCTAGGGCAAAAGACACACACACACACACACAGACACACACACACACACACGCATACACACACACACACACACGCGCATGTGCACACGCACACACACACACACACACATCTTCCCTCTTTTACCAGTTTAAAGTTGTATGAAAGATGAATTCTGCCCTCAGGGCTTTTCTGTTTGCATAAAGAAGTTAAGGAAGCAGTAACGTAGGAAACAATCCAAAACAAAACACTGGATCAATTGCAGAGCACAAGCCCAACATCAGTTGTTGAAGTCAACATCAGAAGCAGAGTAGAGTGGAACTCAGAGCAACCATCTGATAGGTCCCATGTTGAAAAATACCATCACCTTAGATATTTCAAGTGTTTCTCTCTTTTATTCTTCTCTTTCATCAACTGCTAATCTCTGCACTGCGTCGTCGCTCTCTTTGACCATTCAACACGCACATACACAACCTGTCAGAAAGCTTTCTGTTGTATTGTTGCAAATCCAAACTTCCACAAGGTTTAGAGGTTTACCTTGATCAAAAGCTGTTCAACGTTTTACTCATTTCAAGTATTTCTCTCTTTTATGCTTCTTATTCATCAACAACTACTCCTTCCCCTGCTTCACCTCCATCTCTGGCCATTCAATACACACAGACACAACCTATGAAAAAGCTTTCTGTTGTATTGCTTAAAGTCCAAACTTTTATATGATAGAGGTTATGATTGAAGTTTACCTTTATCAAAAGCTGTTTAAAAGTAGATAGCTTCCTGAAAACCTTGGCTGTGATTGATTCTGTTTCATTTCAGAAACTTTTGTGTTCACTTCATCTTAAGTAGCATGTTAACATTCCTGGTATTCAAGGTCACAGGAAGGATGGAATGATAACACTGTTTGGATGACTATTACTGTTTGATGAAATTATTACTTAAAGTGACAATTTCAAAGATTTTCAATTAAATAAATTAGTGTCTGTCACAGACTGAGGTAACGCAATGGTGACTGAGCCTATGTGTTGCGATATTTATCTACATATAGCATTACAAAATGGGTGCCTGTGGCAACATTCTCCGAGAAAAATGCTGTGTGAAGTTACTGCTAATGAAAAACAAACGTTTTCTACAGCCTCACATTAAAAGCATTTTACCAGCAAAACATGAGTTGACCTTTATTATGTCGGTGAGCTTAGCACTTACTGCTATCGTTCATTAAATGTGTCTTCAAAACAAGACAATGGTTATTTTCAGCATTTTTGGACAGAGGATCAGGTTGAAATATTGCACAGAGTAATGGAACAAGAGCGAGCTGTTAAATGAAGAGCTGCAGGCGAAAGACTGCACATCTCCAAACTCTCAGCGAGGTAACCAACTCCTCTCACTGTTCACAAACCCACGCCATGTGCAGCATAAAATCAGATCACAGTTGCTCAAAGAATGATGGAAAAAGACAAACTATTGGCTGACTTCACTATTAAAATGACAATAGTTTGTTCTGCTGCCCCCAGAATTCTTTTACCTTAGTATCATGCTGCATTTGCTGTTAAGACTGGTAACAATTTAACAAAGACTACATTTGTTCAACAGTTGCAGCATATTACAAAAATTAAGACACAAATTATGATATAATTACTAACACCAATAATGTTTAAATTGATTGAATTTTATAGATTTTGATTCAAACTGTGAGCTATTCACTGAATGGACGGCAGCAGATGTCGCTCTAAAACTGGATTACACTAAAATAAAACATAGACTACATTTTAAAGTTTAACATTTTGTACACATTTGTAACATGCAACATTCAATAATTGTCTTTCACTTCCATAATAGGTCCACACAGTCCGAATCATTCAAGTAATTGAATGAATCGGACTGTAATCCCCAGAGGCAAACAAAGTCTTAGTGTATTGAAACTAAATTGTTAACATACTGCTTTTGGACTGAACCTTCAAAGAACCAATCAGGGCTTTTGCTCATTACTGTGTCAAGTAAAGATGATTCAAAATAGCTGCACCAATGGCCCAGGAGAAACCTGACAATGTTCCTTTAATACAAAGCCAGAGGGCATTTGAGGACTAGCTGGACTATGTTGAATTTATTTTCTGATGGGATAAAATTAACTTGGTGAAAAAAAAGTCAATCTAATTTGTCTTTAATAGGTGCAAATTAAATTTATATGCATCTTAATGAAACTAATATTGTGAATCAATTTGAACGCTAAATTTAATTTTCATAGGTAATCCCAGGTGAAACGCTATGCCAAGCCGTTGTAAGGATTTGCATTAATAGAGTGAAGGGAATGGAAGTAGATTCTTCTGTTATATCCAGACAAAAATCAGTCTGTGCAGAGTAATTTGAAATGAGTACATGGGTTTTAATGACTGTGAATGTTATGGATGACTATGGTTTACTGAAGTCCAAGTGTGTAAAGGTTTTAGGGTTTTATTTTGAATAAAAATACACTTTATGATATCTGGTAGACCTGTGATTTCTACTGCTTATTTTACCAGGATGAGGCAATGTGTTTGCTGTTTGACCCTGTCTCCCAAGATTCCACCAGAATCCATGCACACATCCTAACCTGCCCCAATGAGACCTCCATCTCTAAGTGGCTATTGTGTTCAATGGAGCATTAAAGTCAAAAATACTGAACTGACATATCAAAAAGTGGTAGGCAAATGTTTTTTTTCCCCCATGGCAACTGACAATTACATAATGAGAGAAGCAATCAGGGAGTATTCTCAGAGAAATATGAGTTTAAAATGTGCTGGTGGATGCAGAGCTGGTGTGCAGGGTTGGCATTACAGAGAGAGTACATACAGGATTCAGAGAGTCCAATTTTAAGAATTTGTATGCCTAAAATTAATCCTGCTGTGATTTTTAATGTGGATCTCCTACAATGAATATTGCTGCAACATGTTTGATGAAGTTATCATTAATTTGAAAAAGCATAATACTAGAAATATGGCAGGTAAAGGCAGGCAAGATATTAATATCTTATGCCCTGAAAATATCTGAGATTCCAGACTTTTCAAGGACCTGCAGATAACCTGTGGGAGTACATCACATCAACTTCACATCTGGTAAGAAAACACAGGAAATGAGACAGAGAGAGAGCTTAAATGAATGCATCCCACGTGTCCACACACAAAGACAAACTGGCAACAAATGTCAGACATTAAAGGCCACACACACACAAAAAATTAATAGTTTCAAATCACATCTGACGCATAGACAGGCTGGAGAACAACTGCAACTGATGTTCTGCATGTGTGTGTCTGTGTGTCAGACAAAGATCTCTCTGTTTTGTCAGCTGACAAATGTCACCAATGATGTCACTCCTACCTCAGAGCACAGAGCACATAAAGGACGCATTCTCTTTTCTGCAACGCGCACACACGCACACACACACACACACACATATATATTAAAAGAGCCATGTCAATTAGTGACACTAATGACCGACCAACTCACACATTAAGCTTGGATTTTCAGTAAGACCAGTGTTATTTGGGAGAGATTTGTCAACAGCTGATTCACCCAGCCAACATATTCGTGTAATCCCCCAGCCTTCCAAAAGAGTTCCATTTAAAAGAGTAAAAACAAGGGGATTTATTTGTAGCTAGCCTGACCCTTTTGAAAAACAAGAGCAAGTTCATCTGGATCAGATACAGACCCCCTGCTGGAGCAGGGCTGGCAAGGGACTGACATCTGTACACACAGACCACAACACTAAAAAACTAAAAAGAAGACATGCAGAAATGCTCACATCTAGGCATGACAGCCAACAAAAGCACACAGATGCAAAAAGCATAAGGCAGGCAGGTACACAAGCACATAAAGCCAAAAAAGAAAAAGAAAAATATATTTGCACTGCAGCTGTCATTTGATAGTGACTCAGACATAGTGACAGAGGGACTGAGAGAGAGCCATTTATCAACAGTTATTAAAAAGGCACACAGAGGATGTGAAAGGGCCAGAAACAGTGTGTGTCTATATTCACTGTAGCTATTCATAACAACAAAACCAGGAATAAACCATACCAACAATAAATCAGGAATCATATGACACTGGTGGCCAATTTTAGGAAATGGTTTACAGAGGAGAAGTGAATAAGGTTTTCAAAACTATTTGCCAGTGGACACTGGCCAGCCTGAGTACCCTGTGGCAGCTGTACCAAAATGCTGCTTTTTCTTTCAAACGTCCAAATTTGCCTCTTTAAAGATGCCAAATTTAGTCTTCACCAAAAGTGGTGGTCTATCTGAAATCAGTTGGATTCAAAGGTTTTCTAGTTGTATTAGATGAAGGCTAGTCTAAGAGACTTTAGTCAGCATCAATGAGTTCTGCAGACTATAAACATCTCAGACACAGTCAACTCTTTGGGAAAACACTCAATGAGAGCTAGATTTGTGATATAATGGACTTGATTGTGTGTAATGGATGACTGCCTACAATCTATGTATTTCAAGGCAACGGTAAATGGATGACATTTATTGGTAATGTCACCACACTGCAATGCAATGCATCTACTGCAACACTATTACACCTGATAAAAATCATAAAAAATGCCCACTTTGGTAATATAGCAGTAATAAATAATAGGTCAGAACCTGAGAATAGGTCATAACCCTCTTCCAGGTCACTATGTTACAGGGACAAGAATGTTGCTGCAATTACTCAAGAAGGTTCAAGGACACTAATGGAAATTCCAGTAAAATAATGAAATCCCCTCACTGACAGAAACAAATGTACACACAACAGGCTCAAACAAGGAGATTATGTGTTGTTGGTCATGTAACTTTGCAATGGTGATCACTGGCAGCTTAAGCTCATTATCTCAACAGATGGTTAAAAAGCTGAAGGACTTGAAGAAATGACTACGAGAATAAATATGTATTTATTCAAACAAAGAAAGCTCTAGTCTTACAGAACACTAGTGCTGTGTCCACAAGTTGTTTACTTCATTGCTCTGTATGTCAAGCCATTAATGTATAGACACTGAGGACGTACAGAGGATGATTGATGGATTATCATCAGTTGAGGCCCAGCACAGTGGAATTAGTCTGTCGTAACCCTTTTTAACTAGCCCACCGAGAATAAAGCACGTGGGTTAGTATAGACACACAGATCTGTAAACAACATGAAATCGGCCCATAAAAATGTGCGTGTATGTATGTGTGTGGGTCTGTACTTTTCTATCTACACACACGAAAGTGGTCAAGCCTATCTACACTCATTCATCTATCCATGCATAGTATTTACATTTACGAATCTATTCTGAGTTATTGCTGTTTATGGTAAAATATAGCGAAATCACATACAACATAAATATTTAAGCAGTCTTAAACAAACTCACTTCCAGTGACATAACAGCCAAAATAACAGAACTATAACAGTATAATACAGAACAGGTCTATCCGTAACTATGTCTGTTTTTTTCTTCTGCTTTCATGATAGAAGTCAAATGGAGGCTGAGACAAAAGGCTCGACAGTCGACACCTGTTGGATTTCAATTGAATTTGAAGAATAATATACACATGCACGCACACACAGGCGCGCACACACACAAGTATATACACATCTCAAGCAAACCATGTGAAACTGATAAAATTAGAAACACAGAGGGGCTCTGTTTAAGTGGTTGTGCAAAGACAGAGAGGTGGTGCACATGCGCACGCTGAATATTTTATGAGGTGTGTTTTTTGTTTGTGCGTCTGTGTCCTACCCAGTGTTAATGGAGATGATTTCAATGAGAGGATTCCTCCTGATCTTGGGCAGGTCCAGTCTAGCTCCTCCGAGCCTCCGGCCTCCATCTTTCTTCTGACCCAAGAGACGAACTGAGTGGCCTGAAAACAACAAACAAACCTTCATTACATATTCCTTTTCAAACTCAAACAGTAACTGTCAGTGTCTTTTTTTCCGTTGTTTACATGTTGAAAAGGTGACACACTATCATGAAGAACAAAGTATGGGTGGGTGCAAAGATACAGTATAAGCATTTCCATGTTAAAAATGATTACATGCTGATGATTATGCCCTGTTTAAAAGTGCAAAAACCTGAATTCCTCTGTTCATCTCAATAAACATCTGGATGAGTTTATTCATATTCATTTATATATTGTTTGAGGGGAAAATAAAAGATGATAGATAGAACAGACAAAAAGAGAAGTTCACTGTCTGGATGGTTTAATAACTTCCTCTCCCTTGAGTCTTTATAATACAGTCAAACATAGAGTGCAAACACACACACACACACACACACACACACACACACACACACACACACACAGAGAGAGATAGAGAGAGAGAGAGAGAGAGAGAGAGAGAGAGAGAGAGAGAGAGAGAGAGAGAGAGAGATACATTTACATACAACTTCTCATCCACAAACACAATACAACTAGATAGCCACATTTTCACTGTGAAATATCCACGTCTACATAGCCATTCACTCATCTAATAAATATGACAGCAGAGTGGACAGGAGTCAGGGAGTGGAGTCAGTGGACCATATCAGAGCAGATTCCATGTGGTAATGGTGTGGTCAAAAGAGAAAGGAGAGAGAAATTAACACATCTAGGTGTGCAGGAGATGGTATAGACGGCCAACATCTGGCATCAGGTGCACTTATGGAGAAACATGAATACAGAAAGTGGGGCAAGACTTGCTGAGGTATACTTCAAAATAAAGGGGGCTATTTCATTTTTTCAAAGTACACACTGTAATAATTCCATAAGTATAACTCAGTAGATATAACACTGTGTTACAGAAGCAAATGAGAATCCATAGCTGAGTCTAATAGCTAATAGCTCATGATTTCCAGCCTTTGGTGTGTGGAAATGAGATGCTGTAGTCTCTCTTCTCCAACCGTCTAATAGGCTACCAGCTAGAGGTGTGCAAGATGGAGGCGCTGAGGGATGGAATTGTCTTCCTGTTTTCATCCGCTTTACATGGGTCTCCTGGGAGGGTGGGCTCAGGGCAGGAGGCATGGCTATCAATTGGTAGATAAAAATGACAATCTGCCCCAGAGGAGGACAAAGAGCCAATCGGTGAGGCGTGACTGGTCGTAATATCCCAGTACAAGCGAGGAAATGAGAAAACTTCCCTCATGGAAAACAGCTGGGACTTGGAGCACATTCTGCCATCTTTTCCTTTAGCTAGCTATCTGCGCGTCCATCAGGATTTTAAATTCATACTTTCACTAATCTTTTTCCCTCTGTAGCCACCTCTCTATCTGTTGATTGATCGATCACAGTCATCCATACATTAATGCTTCCTTTAACAGCTAGGTTTCACAGTTCCACCTGCTACCCAACTGGTGCTTTAAATGTTTTATCAGAAGTTCATTCAACAAATGTGCTGCATGAGAGAGAAGGAAGTTAAGGAAATACCAGTGTTGATGAAGTACACACAATAAAAGTCTGCAAGGGTTTTTTTCTTCTAGATCATCATGTTCCAAGGCCTAAAGTAAATACTCACTAAATTAGAAATGATTTGCCCTTATTTAACCTTGATTATACAGTTCACTATATCCAAACAACAGTAAAAATACTGAGTAGTCAATTTCAGAACTAAATGCAAATAATTTCCCAGGGCATGTGAATCTAACCTATCTTTTGTTAAAAATATCAAAATGACAAATTTAACAAGTACTGACCAGTCAAACTAGATGTTATAAACAAATATTTCCAGTGAACAAAGTGGCAGGATATCACACAAAAAGCTTAACCATAATGGTTAGCACATTGAGGTTGAATCATGGACCTTAAAACTCACATTTGGGAGATGTGTAGCTTCATCAGGTGGAAAAAAAGACATGCCAGTAATTTAACTTTAGTTTGGACCCATTGGTGAAGGATTGTGGTAAATTCTTTTCTGAAATTCCATATTTTTTCCAGATTGTTGATATTGTACATTTGTTTCTGATAGTTTTAGCTGTGGGAAAATAAAGTTACTGATACTTAATTGCATACACAGACTTGTCGGGAGACAGCAATTACCAGTATGGTACTGGATTTCCAGATGTTTTTCCAAATTATGAGATTGACCATTCTCATAAAACTTCGAAATTGTCATTCTCCACATATTCTTTTTTCTGTAATGCTGCACAGGACCCCTGTAGATGTGACTGCCACCCAAGACTCAAAAAATAATCTCACTACCAGCATGGAATCACTCCAGGAGTGTACCCAAAGCCAAATTCAATTTCAGGGCCTAGGGGACCATGAACGGGAAGCAAGAGATAAAATATCTAACTTGAGTTGCTGAAGAAGACTGAAGAATGCTGCCCTATTTGTCATCTCAATTACAGAGTTTAGAGAGGCCAAATGGGCAACCCCGCATAGACACAGAGACACCCATCGTCCTATACTATATTTTCATACTACTGACTGGCCTCCTACTTTCCCTCCTGCATTTTGTCCGATCTCTCTCCTTTGTTCTTTTCTCTCCTTCACAAATATAAGCCGATATAAATCCTTCCATCCACTCATAATGGCCCATCATAACACGCTAGAGAAAAGGAGGGAGGGAAAGCAAGGATAGACGGATGGAAAGGTTGATGGATGGATGGGTGAATGATGACAGAAAAAAAAACACATCACAGATGAAAGATGTACAGGATAGCCAGATGGATGGTTGGATCATAGAGGTAGGGAGCTAAAAGGATGACCTATTGACCTGTGTCTGATGTCTCATAAGTGGTGGGTCTTGTTGAGCTCTCTGGTTTGATTGTAAAGCAGCAGGCAGAGTCAAGGGGGATGGAGGCACACTGAAGAGAAAGGACAGAGGTGGCAGATGAGGAGGACAGGAGGGGTGTAATGGTTGTCATTTATCCTTCTAATATAAGAGATCATTGGAAATGTATGACTATCTTTATTTTCTTGCCAAGTGGTGATCTGTTTTGAGGGGGATACATCTTAGATGCACATCAAATGTATTATTTAGCAATTCTACACTGTGCATTAATGCAAATATTTCAAAAGAGCACTTCCTTTAAAAAGCCATGAACAAGCTTTGATGCTTGACAATGACAGGCTCCTCTACAGAGCCTGCAGTTGTCACTTTCAGACAGGAGGTCACAGAATATTAAAAGAACACCTCCAGGTAACTTCAAATATATATTAATGCATCAACTTGTCTCTTGGTACCTGCTCTTCATTTCCTCCTCTTCCTGCCTTGCTGTCTCTTTTTGTTCAGCAATGTCTTCATATTCCTGCTTTATTCTTCAGCACTGATATACGGAAACAGTTTGTTTATACTGGTGAAATAAGGATCATGAGGTTATATGGATACCATGCAGCCTCTGATCTGAAGCTAAATAGATACAGTAGCCTGTCTAACCTTTTCTACCCCGTTTCTATGTTACACACACACACACACACACACACACACACACACACACACACACACACACACACACACACACACACACAAAATCTAAACTGTTTCCGAAAGATAAAAGAATCAGGTGATATGGTGTCATCTGAGGCTATCATCTCAGTTAAAGAGGATCAATACTGAAGAAAAGAAATAAAGACATCAAAATGTCCTCAATAAAGAAGGAGATACACCAGATTTTTGTTAATGGAAGGAAGTCTGCATTCCTTTACAACTGAAAACATGAATAACATATTTTCTAGCCTTTTTGTTGGCTGCTATATGCATTTTTACTTGACTAAAAAGTGCACAGGTTAATTTTCACTGTTTTTTACACTTCAAATAATCACTTGTTCTAGTGTTTCTGTTTGTTGAGCATCACTAAGAGATATAAAATCTGTTTAGGTGCCCTTGCAAAAATGTGTATCCGTGGGTGTCACTATTGAATTTTCTATGGCTGTGCCAGTGGGTTTGGAAAACAAGATAAAGCCAAAGGTGTGTTTGCTGTTAGCAAGAAAATCAACATCTGGCACAGCTGAAAAACAAAAAAAGGCTTGTCACCACAGTAACAACACTGCACACCGAGTTACTGATGCCTCACAGTGGCAAACGAGAAGACTGGGCAGTGGTTGTAATGTGTGCGACTGTATAAATATGAAGTACTGTGTGCATACTAAGCAACCCAATGCCATATAACTTAAGGATAAAAACATGCTCTGGTGTTTACAAGAGGCAGTAACTATAGCTTTATGTTAGATACATTTACTATTCACATTAGTCAGGTATCCTTATGCAGTGACAGTTAAGGTCTTTTTGAGCCAGGATCCAAACCAAAAAGATAGACTCACACCTTAAGAACCAAGCTCATAAAAGCATACCAGTACTCATGTGGAAAACAGACCTGCGAGCAATTTTGGTGCAGCAAGAACTGCGTCTATTAGCAGTTCATTGAAGTAAGTATTTTAGTAGCCATTACAACAGGCAAATCCCATAGCTTAAAGGTTTATGCCCAGGCCTCTGAGCTGAAATAACAGTTCTCAGTTTATACGAGGTCATAAAGAACTGTAATGATACTGGGGAAATTAGTTTCCATGGTGGGGGTGAAGGAAGGAGGAAAATGAGGGAGGGAGGGTAGAAGAGAAGAGAAAAAAAGGAGGGGAAGACATCAAAAGATTCTGAGAAAAGGGTGGAAGAAGGAAAAGAAAGAAATAGGAAAAGAAAGAAAAAGGAAGAAGGAATCAGCCAATCATAGAGAAGAAGGAGGGAATGAAAGTCACAGAGTACATGTGTGAATGGGAATGTGCTGTGTGTGTGTGTGTGTGTGTGTGTGTGTGTGTGTGTGTGTGTGTGTGTCTGTAGCCAAGACAATTTAGGGTTGATGACACATTGTAAAATTAATCCTCAGTTCAGCTGTCCTTCATTAGAGTGAGGCCTGCAGTGCAAACTAGTCAGTCAGTCAGTCACTCACTCACACACTTACACACACACACACACACACACACACACACACACACACACACACACACACACACACACACACACACACACACAGTGTAAACTCAATCTGTCCTTTATTAGAGAACAGCTGGGGGTGTATGACAGCTTGACTGGACACTCTCACACTGTAAACTCTCCCTGACCTTCATTAAACAGTTAAGTGCGGTGGCTCACTAACAGTTTAAATGGATGACCTAATCACTGCCATGTGAGTCTGTCTCTCTGTGAGCCTCTCAGACAGAGAAGACCACTTAACAAGCTACTCAGACAGCAAGACAGATAGGATCCAAAAACAACACTGATGGCTTTACTTTTAATGCACAGCATCAATCCTAATCACTAATCTTACTGAACAATTTCACCAAAAATAAGATTTTAAATTACCATCCTTTAAACCACGAAAAAAGCAAGTCATAAATCAAGTCATCCTACTGTTGAATATCTCATTTAACACATAGGACAGATTCTTGAAGATGTTTTCACTTTGTACAATAGTGAATTTTCAATGAACTCTCCAGCTGGTACCTTATTGTTGTCAACAATGTCTGTCGTAGAATAGTTTGGTCATCATTTTTGATTAAGTGCTCCTCTTCAGGAAAGGTATATATTCCTACTTTTGACAGTCCAGTCATTCTTAGTCCTTGTCAATAAGTGGACAGACTACTTTACTGAAAATCATTCACACAAGGAGCTGAAGCTCAAGAACTTCATTTCCTATTCCAATGATAAAAGGACTCTCATTCATTCATTAGTTAATCAATGCTTTGCTGCTCATTCACTCTAACAGTCAGTGCTTGTGTGTGTGTGTGTGTGTGTGTTCAGAATACCTTTTACAGCCTCGTCCACTACTTCCACCACTCGATCAATCTGCTGGACCTGAAATACAGACAGACACACATGGGAAAAGTTTATTGATGCTAACAAGCCACAGTCCACATGGTCAAACAAAAGCCTGATATTGATAACCTAAAAAACATGCGTGTACTGATCCACATAGGCCTCTAGATGTACACAAAGAAAATATGGAGAAAGCACGCAGACAAACAAGTGCAGACACAACTGCACTGAGTTTTCTCCAGCCAGGATGAAGTGATATAGATTTACTAAATGCTACTGCGTGTCTATGTGGCTGCAACACAACATATATTATGTATCAACAGAGAATCGAGAGTCAGTCTGGCGGTAGGAATTCAGGGATGAGAGCAGGGAGGCAGAAAAAGAAAGAGGTAGAGAGGGTGGCAGACAGATGATCACACAGGTAACAGTAAAGCAATAACACATCCTTTGATTATGAGACAATGAGTGAAACAGAATTACGTTATGGGCAAGAAAGACTTATTCTCCTCATTGCCTCCAAAGGAGAAAATCCTGCAGCTCAAAGGGGAACTCTGAAACACCACCATTTCATGTTGAGAAAATAGGCAAGACCCCATTGGCCACAGTTTAATAAGAGCCAGACTATTAGGAGGTTGAGGTGGATACTATATAAGCCAGAATACTCTACTGAGAACAGCACACTTTACTAATCTACCATTCTAAATGAAATAATCTGGAGAGAGCTAGGGATGTAGGGAGGGATAAAGAAGTGAGGGAAGGAAAAAAAAAATCTTGTGCCATTATTTCTCCTGTCTTTTCTCACAGCATGCCCTCCAAATCTAATTCTCTCACTTTCTCTATTCTTACAGGTCTATACTCTAGCCCTTGGCTCCAGCTCTCAATGCCTCCAGGCAAATTACCCAGTGTGACTATTCTTTCAAAAACACTCATATGAATGCACATTGTGCTTTACAAGCAGCAGTTATATGTATGGTACGTAGTAAAATAATGCCTATTTTCTTCTAATGGTTAGGCAATCTGGCTCCATTCAGACCAGCAGCAAGTGTCTGTCCTCACAGCTAGGGTCAGGTATTGTTTACAATTTAGCTTTTCAGATTTCACTTTTCAATTCTGGTTCTTATCCATTCCTGCCTTATGTTCCTAGAATATTCTTTGAATAAGAAAAATATACATTCATACTTTATTAGGAACACCTGTACACCTGTTTATTCATACAATTATACAATCAGCCAATTGTGTGCCAGCAGCATAATGTAGGAGGAGGAGTTTCAGTTAATGCTCACATCAAATATCATAATGAGGAATGTAATCCCAGTGACTTTGACTATGGCATGATTGTTTGTGCCAGAGGGCTGGTTTGAGTGTTTGTGAAACTGCTGATCTCCTGGGATTTTCATGCACAACAGTCTCTGGAGTTTCCCGAGAATGGAGCGACAGTTCTGCTGACAGAAACGCCTTGTTGATAAGAGAGGTCAGAGGAGAATGGCCAGACTATTTGGAGCTGACAGAAAGGCTACAGTAACTCAGATAACCACTTTCAGAATGCACAACACATCAAATGTGGAGGCAGATTGGCAACAACAGCAGAGGATGATGTCAGGTTCCACTCCTATAAGCCAAGAACAGAAAACTAAGGCTGTAGTGGGCAGAGGATCACCAAAACTGGACAACTGAAGACTGGAAGAACATAGCTTGGTCTGATGAATGTCAGTCTCTGCTGAGACACACATTGGGCAGGGTCAGAATTTAGTGTCAACACCATGAATCGATGGACCCAACCTGCTTTGTGTTAGCAGTCCAGGCTGGTGATAGTGTAATAGTGTAGGGAATGTTTTCTTGGCACACTTGGGCCCCCTAATACCAATCAATCATTGTTTGAATGCCACCACCTGTCTGAGTATTGCTACTGAATAATCGATTAGTCGATTAACCAAGACAGTAAACATAGTTGACATCTATTTTTAAGAATCGAGTGGAGGTGGGAGGAAAGACGCGAAACTAATGTTTCTGTTTGGTTCTGTTTCTGTTTCTTCTCTGCTGCATCTTGCTCTGTGTGGTGCAAGCAAAAGACTGCAACAGACATCGACAATAAAATAAGCAGATTACAGCATTAAAAAAAATCAGTGTTTCTCCATGACGGACAGGGGATGTTGACAGCGATGGTTTTCTCACCTTGTTTAAGATTCAGACATCTGATGACAAAAATCCTCATCTGGTTTAAGATTAGAGTTATAACATTATATAAAATGACAGTGACGCAAACAACAGGAACAAATAACAAATTGCTCTGGTGACTTAAATGATTTCAGATGATGTGCACTTACAGCTCTGAAAAATAATCTGATGGAAGCCAAGAAAGCAGCAATAACAATAATTTTTTCATCACTGTCATCATTACATCGACGGCGACTGGAACATTTCAGGTTCTATGCTATAGACTCTCAGCACAGATGAGAAACACTGCTGAGAACTAGTCTGAGCTCAGTTGCTGATGAAATCCTAATGAATCCTATAAAACAACATATTATTTTGGTTTGGGTGGAGGGCTCATGTTAACAATGACGTCATGACTAATCGACTAATCAAGTTAAATTGGCTCGATTAATCGACTTCAAACAGTAATCTAAATGCCTGTCCCTAACCCAGAATGCTGGTTTGCTGGTGGTTCCTAGCATTTCCAGGAGCAAAATGGGAGGCAGAGCCTTCAGCTATCAGGCTCCTCTACTGTGGAACCTTCTCCCAGTTTCGGTCTGGGAGACAGACACCCTCTGCAATTTTACAAGCACGCTTAAAACGTTCCTTTTTGATAAAGCTTATAGTTAGGTTTGGCTCAGGCTTGAACCATCCTTTAGTTATGCTGCTATAGGCCTAGACTGCCGGGAGATTTCCCATGATGTACAGAGCCTCTCTCTCTCTCTTTCTCTCCCCCTCAGTATGGATTCATATTCCATAAATACATGTTACTAACTCAATATCTTCCCTTTCCCATAGTTTTGTGCTCTTTTGTCTCTCTCATGTAAAATCATGTAAAATCTGATCTGTGATGACAAGCCTCCTGCTGCTCCTACAGCCCCACTGAACACCTGCTGTTATATTTAGAAATTATTAGTACTGCTTCTTGTATTACTGCTACTATCGCATTTAGGACTTTAATTGTCATTACTATTATTACCTCTTTTGTATTATTGATATCACTTTACATTTTTACATGGAATCTGCATTATTCTATGTTCTCCTGTTACTATTTTCTACCTTCTTCCCCTCTCTGTCTATCTTTCTCAACCGGTCGAGGCAGATGGCCGCCCACCCTGTGTCTGGTTCTGCTCAAGGTTTCTGCCTCTTAAAAGGAAGTTTTTCCTTGCCACTGTCACCTAGTGCTTGCTCATGGTGGGAACAGTTGAGGTGCCTTTAGATAACTTCTGTTGTGATTCGGCACTATATAAATAAAACTGAATTGAACTGAATTGAATTAATCCCTATATGGCCACAATTTACCTCCTCATGGCTACAGAGCAAAGCACAAAGCAAGAGTAGTCTCAAACTGGTTTCATGGACATGACAATAGAGTTAGGCCTCCACTGAATGTCATTTATCAAAATTAACAAGATTAGTCTTTCATTCTTTTTTGGTTAGAAGCTAAAATGAAGGAAAATATAAATGTTCTCCATCTTGTCTCTCAGAAGTGAACATTTTACCAAAACATACAATTAGGTCCTGTATGTATAACACTGTGACAGTTAAGTCTGTTCTACACCAAGCATAAATATACTCACACACTCACACAAAAGTTACAAAATGTATGGCTCATGGATAAAGGATTATATATTGAAGTGAAGGCAAAACCTCTCCAGAATTAAAGACACCAAGGAATCATTGTAACCTAGGTTATTTTTAAGTGAGATGTCCATTTGTGTGATATACACTTATGATGAGCAGTGATGTAAATTGCATATTTTTTGTGAGTTACTGAAAAAAGAACAGAAACTGGGCTCACAATACTCACTGATGTAGCCAACCCAAGGCATACATATATACTGTATGCTGAGAAGACTGATGTGCGTGCATCTCATGTTTACAACATTGCTTACCCACTGTAATCCTCTGATTACCTAGCCAGCACTGCATACAAGTGTGTGACTGTGTGTAATGCGTCTCTGATATAGGATGTGACATTTCTACTTCAGAGATGCGAAACACTGTGGGCTTGCGTGACTGTTTGAATACCTTAGACACAATACACAAATTAGTCTTTCATTTCACAGTAACTTCAGATAGGACAACACAATAGAAATGCACATAAAAGCCAACACACAGGTGAATTAAACTCAATGAATTCAACAGGAAGCACTTTTTTTTAACTACAACCCTTATCTAGTGCAGTCCCTATATACAAATTCACAACTGCTTATTTGCATATGATTTGCATAACCCACCAACTGTCACTGTCATTGTGTGGCTGATTTTAACTACCAAGGATACATAAGGGGAGGGTGTGCACACTGAGAAACCTCTGTCTGTGTGCCTGTTCTACATGAATCCTACCTGTCTTTCTATGGTTGTGAGGACAATTTTTTTGTTGGCCAGTCCTTACAACTTCAAAGGATTGTTTAAAGTTTAATGTCTTAGGGTTAGGTTTGCAGTTAGGTATAGGTTAGGGTTAGGCATTTAGTTGTAATGGTTCAGGGTTGGTTCAGGGGCCAGGGAATGCATAATGTCAATGGTGTTTCCACAGCTATAGAAAGACCAGGGTGTGTGTGTGTGTGTGTGTGTGTGTGTGTGTGTGTGTGTGTGTGTGTGTGTGTGTGCGTGTGTGTGTGCGTGTGCGTGTGTGTGTGCGCGTGTGTACGCACATGTGTCCATTCATGTGTGTGCGTATCAATGCATAATCCAATCTAGTCATGACAATGAAGGAACCGGCAGTGGTAAACTTCCCAGCTGTTTCTGCCTCGCCCTGAAGGCTATTACATATACAAACCTGTTTATCTGAATGTAATTATATTATACATACATGCCACTTGATTTGAATGTAATTATGTTACACAGTGGCATGTTTACGTAAATGAAATTACATTATTTATAGTAAAGGATATTTAACTTAACATTTAAGATACCCCCCACCCCCACCCATTACTTCTAAGACCGTGGCAGTAATCGCATTGGAGATTGGACTGTTTTATTTTCAATGAGACTGTTGATTTTTTTATGCAAGTAAATTCAGCATTATATGAAATCAAAGTCAAGGTTTTCTGTGGTGATTTAGAGGGCAAAGCTTGGTTCTTAGTGAACAAAAGAATGCATACACACGATAGAAATGCAGAAATTGTGTGTGGTACAGACATGTTTGCATTACACACTGGTCTGCTACAAGGACTATTTAAATAACATTACATTATTTATTAACATTGGAATTTCTGATGTAATTTTGTCTGAAGGATTATATGCACGACTAAAAAAAATAAATAAATAAAAATTCAAGCAATCAATTCACTCTTTACCAAGACCCAACATTTTAAATATTGTAGACTGTGGGACTGTTAGACTCAAGATGGTTTCGTTTTTTTTGCAGGCTCTGCAGCAGCACAAAGAAAAACACTAATTACAAATATCACCAAAGATTTAATCAGTTTCCTCCTATGATTACTGAGGTGAAACAGACCTTAAAGAGAAGAATAATTGTACCATATCACGTTTTGCTATGCACCAAAGGGTTATGAGTGAAAATTTAACAGTTTCCAAAATAAGCAAAAGGAAAAATCACTTGTTCATCTCCACTGTTGTAAACTGTTGGACACTGTGGGACAAATGGTCCCTGAAATTCACATAAAAGAATGTTTCTTCCCTCCTGTTGTTATAGCTGCATATTTCTGTGACTCCCCCTGATGTTAACAGAGTTTTTCCTTCTAGTCATAATATCTTTTGTGTTGTCTCTTTGGCTCGCTGTGTTTTCTGTAATCCTCTACTCTCTTACTTCACTGTCTGAATTCTGCAAAACAGTTAGAGGGGCAGAGTCCCATTTTCTATTCCCCCCAAAAAAGGGGAACAGAAAAGCCAGTTTATGCTCTGGGCCCATGAGGTCTACACGTCATTCACTTGTCCCTTACTACCTCCATCTTTGTCCACACATCAGATAGGATAGGTATTTCTACACTGGAGGGAAATGCTCTGCATGTGGAAGACAAAGCAGCCATTAAATAAAACATAAAAATTGGGCAAATTACACTTACGCAAGAGGAAAATAGATAATAAAGTACAATTTTATCTGCCTGGTGAAGAGCACAGCCATTAATGCATATAATACATGGGATAGCACCTAATAAATTTGATTCTCAAAGTGAAAACATACTGTTTAATAACATTAAGCCTGACAGAATTAGCTCAGACTGGCAGTTTTGCATATGAAACAATGATTGGTAGCATTTTCTCAAAAATGAACTGGAGCAGTGTATCATATGATAAATAAAATAAAAACTCTGCTCACATGGAGCACTGCAGTTAATCAGTGTCTAAACTCTTATGATTAAAAAGGAATAATGGTCAACAGGTTGTAAACAGGTGCAGATTCCTCAAACAGGTGTCAATGTTATTTGTGTCAATGTCATTTTCCCTTTTCCCATTGTCCCTTATCTCTCAAATTCTCTCCTTCTTTCCTTTCTTTTCAACAGTCTCAGGCCCTTTTCTCCTCCTCATCTCCCCCTCTACCTTGTACTTTTCTCCCTCCTTCGATCATAAATTCCTTCTTTATCTACTCTCCACCCTGTTCATCTCAGTAGTCTTGGTTTTGTCTCCCGGGGATGTCTATTGATCCTCCGAACGGTGGGGAGGCCAGAATAGAACAGACAGAACAGCAGGTTGGCAGCAAGGTGAATGACAGGTCAATCCATCTGTATCTCTGTGTGTCTGTCTATACACACTGCTCAAAGGTTGCCCATCAGACACAAATAAAGACCAACGAAGGGACCCATGAAGACATTCAGTATATGCATGAGCATATTCCTTTTAGATAAGTAAGTTCAAGTACACACACATACATATACACATACATACCCCAATGATGCTGAGTCCTTTGAGGTAGTCCATCCGTGGCTGGGCCTGGGGAACACATCCTGCTACTACCACCTTTTTCTCCTGTTCCTGGGCTTTTCTGTAAAAAACAAAAGTAAAGGAAAAGACAAAATACAGTAACATTAGCAGGTGACACTGCATTTTTACACTGTGCACAATTCCAACTAAATGACTGTGAGAAAACTTTGGTACTGAAGACAGCTGTCCCCACCCCAGTACACTGCTGTTTCAACACTTTACAGTAGGTCAACCTTTAACTCTAATGGTTCTGAACTGTCCACTTTATGACAAATTTGTTACAGGCTTCCCCATGTCATCATATAAGTGCATGTAAAATGGGAACTTAACTATAAAATCTGTAAAGCGAACATATTCCAAGAGTAATATTCAATGACATTCATGCAAAACAAGAAGCTTTCAAAATGAAATGTTCTATTCTGAGATAAACACTCAACAGGTACTTAAATCAGTTTTCCTGTGGCATAAATAAGGATATAGTGGCTGCACACACATGCACACACAGATGTCTATCTGCATCCTGTATCAACTGACATGCACCTCCAAATTCTGTAAAATTGTACTTTCTACTTTTCAACAGCAAATTCTGAGTCCTTCTTTAAACTGAAACTATACAAATAGCTTAGAAGCAAGATAAAATCAGGAGAGGCTGACTGGACTTGCTGGTTTCTGTATTGAAAAGAGATGAGCCAGAAAACATTACTCTGAAGTGTACTGCCAGTTGGCTGCCAAACAAGTAGCAGATACTTCTATGTCAGTTATGGTCAATGTGACAAAGGGAAACAATGTTTGTGAAATTTTCTTGCTACAGGAGAGCCTTGTTTGTTTTCCCCTGCGGCATGTGAGCTATTCCTTCATGAAATGTCCATGAGAGAATTTAGTCAAGATAAATCCCATGGTGCAAATTCAGTATGTGTGACTAAGATGAATGGTTACTTTGTTATGTCTGATCATCAAACAGAGGTTCAACTAATTGTTTTTCTAAGATTTGGTTTAAGGTGAGAACTGGTCAATCTTTTACTGTAATTGAAGCATCTTCTTCAACATCTCAACTATTCAGCAAACTCTGCTGATGAAGACCACAAGACGTCACTGAAAGCTCTGAAATAAATCTAGTAAGTACCTTTTGGTTAAGAATTTCTCTGTCAAACAAATCCAATAATATGGACTGACAATGACGCTTCAATAAGTAATTCAGAAGAAGTCAGAATTTTGAACACAAAGGCTAGAGCTCAGAAAATCACAGCTTGGCCTCTATGACTAAGAAATCACACACTGCTTGGAGAAGGTTGATAAGATAAGCTGGTTGACATACAAACATGAAAACAGCATGGTCTCAGTTCTTTCATGATTGAGCCCAGATTCCCATGTTAGTACAGCATTACCCTATGTGACACCCTGCCGGCTCCATAATGTCCAAGGACCCAGACTATCCATGTGTATATTTAATGTCATGCAAAGCAGAGGGTTTCAGGAGAAGATCTGCTTTCATGTACAAGATGTAGTTAATACATACTGTTTAATCATGGCACTGTGACAGGTATATTGATGAAAAACATCAGATGAAATTCATAATATTGTTTTTTCTGACAAAACAGGTCACCATGAACTCTGCTGACCAAAAAAAGCCAAGCCAAAAGTGATTTACAGTACTCAACAAAACTGAGTAAAACCCTACACAATATCACAATAAAAATTAAATGTTTTTAAAATTGTATCATCTTACAATAACTGTGCTACTCTTAAGTTTAAGTGTAGGATATTTGATCTAATGGAAATTGGTGTTTGAATGACTGATCAGTCAGTATGAAGGACACTGCATGCAGATGGCATCCCAGAGGAAAACCATTGCTCACAAAACTGCAACATTAAATTTTGCCAGAGAAGATGAAAAGAGGCCTGGTGAATATTGGCAGCACATTCTTTGGTCAGATGAAACTAAAATAAATTTGTTATCCGATGGTCTCCAGCATGTTTGTGTGTGTGTGGACCTGGCCAAGATTACCACAATGACTACATACTGTTGACTGCAGACTGTGAAGCATGGAGGTGGGAATGTGCTAATATGGGGCTGCATGAGTGACAAAGGTGTAGGGTGTGACATTTATAGACAGCAATATAATTGCAAAAACCCATCCAGCAAAAAGCAGCTGAAAAGAATCATCTGTGAGGAAGGTTAGAACATCTCTCCACAGATTTGTGCAAGACTGGTATCATCCATGACCAGGAGGATAGAATCTGTCATCAAAAATGAAGTCAGACATACAAATTATTACAAAACTAAGGGAATATAATCTCACTAATGAAGGCTGGACTGACTTTTATTACAGTTGGGCCCTAAATATGAATCTGTCAAACATTTCTATTTTTCAGAATATTTTTGTCTATAATATATAATTGTCTATGTTCTTTTGGCTTTGAATAAAAACAAATAAAACTGTATTAAATGGACAGGATTTGCAATTTCTAAAAACATTTTAGTGATACTGACCAGGAATGCATTCACTTTTGTCATATACTGTACATCACAGCACGAAGTAGTCATTGGGAAGAGGTTTAGCAGTGGGAAGGTATTTTACAAAGAAGCACTAAGAATCTCATTTTCAAGATGATTTGAATTTAAAAGGGCTGGACAGAAAGTAAAATAGTGTAGCAAACCACAAAGAGGTGTGTGTGTGTGTGTGTGTGTGTGTGTGTGTGTGTGTGTGTGTGTGTGTGTGTGTGTGTGTGTGCGCCTGCATGCATGTGGATGTATGCGAGTCCGTATGTCACCTCCAGTTAGTGGCAGTGAGATTTGAGACACTCGGTCTGTCTGACAAAAGCTTTTGGAAGAGCTGCCGAGACTCCGCAATGAATCTTTAATAATGAAGCCTCCTGACAGCTGGAGCAAGAGAGGGAGGGGGTGAGAGGGGCTTGTAAGAGAGGGAGGAATCGTGGGAGGACAGGGGAGGAGCAAAGAAACTGGATGCAAACTGTCAGCTGTGTTTTAATTCAGACTGTGTTTGTATTCTTCAGCAAAACAAAGACAGGTAGTGATGGAGGTGGAGGGGGTGTCTGAGAAAGCAGAGTAAGCAGTGAGAGAGAAAGGTGAAGGCAGACAAACAACTCTATTCTAAGAAAGCTTACACTGTCAGGTGAGGGAGGAATGGAGGGATAGATGAAAGATTATGTTGGTGAGAGATGAGTGGAGGGATGAAGGGAGGAAAGATGAAGGCAGGTACTGAAATGTTTTTATGATTATTTGGATTATTCTGAGCTGTTTGTTTCAGGGTTATTTTAGTCCTCTCATCTTTACTTCCTAATCTAACTCTTTATTGGCACGTAAGTGTTGAGCAGGTAAAAACAAATCGCTTAATATGCCAATAAATATAAAACAAAGAAAGAGGAGAGCATGTTGGAGATGATGCCTCACCACAGGCAAAAGTGTTTAAACAGCATATTTGGAGAAACTGTGCATCTATTGATCCTCAGAAATGCACATTTTTAATGTACATGCACATTTACTAGTTTTACTCACAGGCCTTTCACATTCATTATAGAAGGTAAAGAATAATATTCAGCAACTACAACTCTCTTCTGGTGTGTGGGGGGGCTGGGAGGTGGGGGCGGCATAAACTTTCAAGATTGGGTGAACTGAAACAGAGGAAGCCAAAACAAAAGGCATTTATCTGCTAGAAGTAGCTTGTTCTCCCCACACTGTTCCTCATGAAGGACTCACACTGGCATCACTGCACACACAGATACACACACACAGTAGGGGTGCGTCTGCATAATTCACACCGTCTCCTGCCAAAATGCGCCAAACGTTCCTTTAATGCGCTACTTGCTCCCCGCCCACAGACTCAGAGCCATAGCTGACACAGCGAGTAAGCAGACAGTGCCTGATCCGTCGCCTCGGCGCCCCAGGGGGAACAGGCCAATCACGTCGCACACAGTTCCTGGATGGGATGAGATGGAATGGGATTATGTGATGCAGTTGCCGTGGTGATATTTTTGAGCCCGACTGAGCGCTCGCCGCCGGTGACCCGAACCAGAGCAGATGTCCCCTGAGATCAGAGGACGAGGTGTGCTAGCATGCACACCCACACCCACACTCAAACATTTCCTTGGGTTCCTTGGCACCACGCCCTAAATTTCTGTGGCCCCCTGTCAACTCTATGCTCTCTATAGCCTCAAGACCACACACTCTCACCCACACACATGCTCTGAACATACTGAATATACACATACCAATGGTCATGAATGGCGATGGCAATAGCATCCAGTAGTCTATGCATACATGTATGACCTCTGCGGTATATATGTATGGTAAGGAGGGCTGTGCTGTACATACTGGTTTTTAACAGCTGAGCGGACACAGTGAATCAGTCAAATTAGACCAGACTAAATGTCCAACTGAATTGATCAGGCTGACTTGGTGAAGCCCCTTGCTGTAAATATGACATTAAAATAACTCTAGGCATTAAGATGGACCATAGTGCATGACCTATATAAGGGCTTTTTCAACTTTCTCACAACAAAACTTGAAGTGGAAGAGAGGCCCTTCCTTTGTGGATACTGGCAGTCTTCTACAGAGCCATTTACATGACTGCAGCCCAAATGTGGTGACATCATCATATACATAAGCCACAATGCCGACCTTCTCACAACTGCCAAAAATGTTTCACATATCAAAAGAAAAAAATCAATGTTATCAAATATGACCAAAATTTCTAGTAAAGCCATTATAGATAGTAACGCTAACTATGTTGTCTTGAACACAGGATTTTATTTGTCTATGTCTGTAGCCATCATAAAAGATAATCGCTAACTCCAACAGAGACACCTGTTCTTTCTTCTTGTAAGTTGTCTACATCCAATCCAGGACAAACATTTTTGTCAGATGGACAAATGTCCAAATCAGGCTAGCAGCTGTGAACTCTGTGTGTGTGTGCACGTGTGTGTGAGAGAGAGAAAGTATGAGTGCAAGTGCAAGTGTCCTCTCAATGACTCTCCCTGCTGCTAAACTCCCTCAACCCTACACAGATAACTACACTGGGGGGTGGCGTGAGCTCATTACACACACAGAGCTAGCCATATGCTCCGTAACAAACATGTTGCTTAAAGGATGAGGTCATACTGGTAAGAGTAGTGAGGTAAGGTTGTGTTACTGAGATGTTCAGATCTACATTATGGTCAGGTCTGTGTGCTGCTTAACACAACGACCTTTGTCTGTGACCTATCCTGTTAGGAAAATGTGTTAAAATACCAACTGTCTGAATAACACATTTTAAAAGTTGTTGTTTTGATTTTGCTCAGTTAAATTCCACACAGGAACTGCAATAAAATTTAATCGAGAATAACTGAATAATTTTCAACCATACTTTCTCTGCCCTTTCTCTTTTTTCCCTCTCCCATATTTCCCCTGTCCTTGCTCCTCAGTCTCCTTTACTCCCTCATCCTCTCATCTGCACTCTGACAGTTGTTTCTGGCTGAGTTGACAGCAGGCCAGCCAATCAGCACACTTCTGACCTCTCTGCATTAGCATAAGCAGCAAGGGGCAAGGTTAAGTACCCATCAAGCCTCAGTAATTAAGATGTGAGCTGGTGTGTGCATGAGTGTGTATAAGTGTGTGAGAGAGAGAGAGAAACCGACCAAATGTATTCAGTCTTCCACTTCAAACTTCTCCTAATCATACAACACTGCAGTGCTGGGTTTGGTCAATGTCCTAATTTCAATTCCACGATGGCTGTCACAATCCAATCCAATACTTTAGCTTAGTTACCTTTGATCTACTGAGAAGGACAATATTGTATGTATATCTGTTTAATGCTTTATTCATTTTCTATATTTATTTTCCTGTGTTTCTTTTTAACAGCAGCTGCAGCAGCAGGAGATACATCTCTGTCACTGACTGACAGCCCAGACTGAATGAATGTGGAGAAAATACACTCTGTTACTCTAACGGAGGATGCAGCCTCTCCTCTGCAAATAAGTGTACTGAAAAAGTTTACTAAAACAACTGTCAAAATAAAATAAAAACAGTATAAATAAAACAGTGGCTAACTCTGGGCCTGTGGGATCTGGCTGCCGACAAACTAAACTAAATGAAAGCCGTTAATGTACCAGACCTGGGGCCTCTAGGAGATATAGCTGAGAGAAAGAGAGAAAGGAAGAGGAAAAATGCTGACTGACAGGGAACTGCCAAAAGGACATGTTTAGGTAACAGGTAAAATGGAGAGAGGAGGAAGCAAGGCAATAGGAAGTGTAAAACAAGAATCTGAAGGTTAGAGAAGGTAAAAGGCAGAAAAACATGGCATGATGCAGAGGGAGAGTCAGTGAACTTCTCTGCATCCCATCAGTCCCGGTGTACATTAACCGTCAGTTTAAACAGAGACCTTCTAAGGTAACTGGCTAACTGGTAACAGCTAACTAAACTTGTCTGTCTGGATAAAAAAATGTCCCTAAATTACTTCCTCAAATTATTGTAAATTTCAAAGAAAACAGAAAGATCCAATCTAGCTTAGAAGGTGTAACTGGAAAAAATATGATTAGAGGAACAAATGCTCTTAGTGTAAAACCTTTAAAAAAAAAAAAAAACTCCAAGTGGATAACTATTAATTATTAGTATCAGTTTTTATTGTGCTAAGTGACAACAATTCCCAAATGGTTAAATGCATCCAACTTTAATGTCCCCTGAATGTATTATTTTTTTCTTATTTGTTCATCTGTGTGGGAGAGTGATTCGAAAAACAGGGACATGTAAGGGATAGCTTAAAAATTAATTTGCACCTGCAGACCGACAAACTTTTTTTTTTTTAAAAAAAAGGTCATCAATGTCTGTCAGAACACACAAAAGAAAAAAGTCAAAATGTGAAGCTTGAATCCTTTTAAAATTCTAAATAGTGAGAAAGAGTGGAATATGTCATGAGGAAAGGAGTAGCAAGGGAGTGAAAACTCGTGAGTCAAAGGAAAGAAAAGAAAAAACAAACTGCCAAGAGCATGTCTTTATCACCAAGTGGGGAGAGGGAGAGGACAGATGACAACAGGACTCAAAAGGAAATAAGGCAAAGCACAATCCCTTGGGATCTCTCTCTCTCTCTCTCTCTCTCTCTCTCTCTCTCTCTCACACACACACACACACACACACACACACACACACACACACACACACACACACACACACACGCGCACACACACACACACACACACACACACACACACACAGAGTGCTGTTGCAATCATAGGACACCAATAGCTTATGTCCATAAAGAGACACTGAATGAGAGAAAACCTGAAATTTAAGACAAAAATAAAAAAACAAAACAAAAAAAATGCTGGAACAAAGCAAGGTAAGACATGGAGAAACCATGAAAAGGAATGTCTAATTTAATCAATACACTATAATTACATGAAAACGAGTCTATAAAAGTGAGTTGTAGTAAGTGATGTTGGACAATATAGATTTGGGCAGCCTAAGCACCTAAGACAACTTGCAAAGGCCTGATTGCCTCTCTTGAAACCTGGTTTTCGATCTACATTTTTAAAGACTTTGATGGTAGCAGAAAGATCAAGATCAATCTGGGTTACCATAACCATGTCCCAAACAACATGAAAACACAACCATACGGAGGAAAAAAAACACTTGACACGTTTTTAAGTTTCCACATTTATTGCCAATGTGGTTAATTAAGGCATTCGCGTTAGAGGTGCATTTTACAGGATACAGGCAATCTGTTGACCAATCAATACACCTATAACGTGGCTAGTTTATGACCAGCTCACATGGCCTTCGGGTATATCAGAGATAGAATGCGGCCCAATTGTCAACATGGGCCTAGTAAAGGCTGGTCAGAGGAAATGCAAGGCTTTCAGATTATGGCCTTTTTAAAAAAGCCTCACACACCTGCCCAGTGCTGTGAAATGGATGACATCTGTCTTGTAAAAATGAATGGAATGTGTGATAAATATTGCATTACTGTAAATGAGTTGTATTTGTCGCTTGAATGGTTCATAATAGAGAAAATGCTGATAAAAAAAGAGAAAAAAAAGCAGGAGTAATGGCAAAGGCCCACACAAACATTCAGACACACATATGTGCAGGGAATTGAATTAGAGATGAGCTCTTGACTGAACCATGAAGGGGGGAACCCCAGAGCTGAATCCTGATAAGAGTCCCATGAGTCCTATTTCTCATGCAAAGTCCTACTTTCTATAGGAGAAGCTGTTATGAGACAAAGGTATGGGAGCAACCCTTCGGCCTGAGGCTGCTGTGGAGAGACAACTGCTGAGGTAAGACTTTAGGAGGGGTAAACGAACACACAAAAATACAAACCTCAACTTAACTTTTTCTTTCTTTTTTGGAACCAGGAATTATTTTCCAAAATAAGATCCCATGCTTATTTGAACAAATGCCAGCAGAAAGTCACTATGTACAGATTAAGATTTGTAAGCATAGAGGAAGGAATAGAGGTGTGCAGTGTTTCAGAGAGGATTAGTCCTAAGTGTTTACTATTGTAAATTATAGCGTGTTTGCGTTGCAAATAAACCACCTTAATGGGGATTTTGAGTTTTGCTGTCTATTTAATGTAAACGAGTATAATAAATACATAGCTCATATCTGGAACACTAGCAGTTGTGCATTAGCGTGGCAGCTTCAGTCTGACACTAAACAGGTCATGTCACAGGGCACACACAGGCATTTATCATTCAGACCCACAGCCACTCCCCATGAGGCCTTTCACATCTGTGTGAATCAATCTGAAAACGTATGAGCATGTGTCTAGGCATACATGCTTCTTTTTTTTTTTTTTTTTTTTGGGGGGGGGGGTGTATACATGCTTGCATGTGTATGTATAGGTGTGAGTCCATGTGCACTGTAGGTGTACACATATGTGTGTTTCTGTGCAATTATTTTGATCCAGAAGTGGAGACAAGGGGGAAATCCTAGGATGACAGGGGTGAAAGGACATTGCTGGTTGAATGAATCCACACAAAATTAGACCAAGCATAAACAATCATGATTGGTTTCAAGGTCATAAATTATTACAAGCAAAGGTTTGGAAAAGTGGAATGGCACATGCTCAGTGACCTGGAATGCATCAACAATCTTTGCAAACCAACATTTTTCTTTTCAGCCAACACAAAGCTAAAATAATTATACCATTCTAACAAGCAGGGGTTGCTGTATAAAGCTGTATAAAATTTTAACCTGTAAAACTGTAAAAATGTCCCAAACACTGTCTAAATTTTCTTTTAGTAACATCAGATGATTGTTATGTTGAAAATAGAAGGGAAAAAAAATAGCAGTTGGTAAGGGCTGATTACATATGTAAAGTGACTGGCCAGTGAGCCCAGTCACAGAACATTCATGCAGCACACTCTCACGTGCACCCTGAATAGCATGCACCCAAAGCAGGCCAGTAAAGACAAAGACAGGGCTGGTAAAAACATTATAGATTTTTTGATGGTCCACCAGCCCACTGAAGCAGTGGCCCATCAGTATTTGTCCCAGTATGCCCAGCGGCCAGCACTGAGCGTTACTGAGGACATGATGATCGCCAGCTGCTCTCCTTCAACCCACGGCTGAGCCAAAGTTATAGACTGAGTGAAATTTAGCAGTCTAATCCTCATTACCATCACCTCTTCTATTTGGCCGTGTGAAATAAAAAACTGTCTAAGGTTTTCAGGCTTTATCTTTCCTCCTTGACATTATGCCTAAATGTCACAAAGCTGTGTCAAGTGTTGAACGTCAAGCTACAGATGTCACTGGTGAGCATTCCACCCATTATATCTATGCTACCACCAAGCCCCCAGACTGTAACATAGTTTAAAAAGCATCTTGATAATATACATTTGACAAAAATCCCCAATGCTTACGCAGGCCACCATGGTTGTAAAAGACTGGGGGGCACCCAGGTTTCTATAAAGAAGAACACGGAGACACACCAGAATGAATCTACGCCATATACAGTAATATACATGTATTCATAACTGTACTATATACAAAACCCCACAGATCCATGTTTAGCTTTGGCTGCAGTATAGCATGACATGGTAACATACGTTCCAGTGTGCGGTCACAGCAGGACACATCAGCACTGGCCTGTGATATTATGGCTATGGATTTAGAATTTGTGTAGCTACTTAAATGCATGTGTATCGCATATTTGTAAATTACACATCTATGTTTATGCAAGTTGGTGCACTGTGGGGTATTTATATGTGAGCATGCATGTAAATGCAGATTTGTGAGTATATGTACAGCACACACATTAGGGGACTATGCAGACTATGGGAGCCTCATTATAGAGCTACAAAGACTAAGCATCTATTCAGCCTGTTAATTTCCCTGGCTGATGTGTTCTCTCCTGCGCAGCCTGAAGTGGCACCACGGTGCCTCATCAGTCCCTCTAAAAAGCCTTCTCATTTAACCACAGTGCCTTATTTATTCTAAATAACATTCCTTTAAAAGCAAAGGATGCAGCATGCACAAAGCCAACTGCAGAACCCCCTTACTTGCTAAAAATTAATTTATGGAATGTTTAAAAAAAATGACTTTTTTTTTCCTCCACACACACATACACACTCTCTTCTTGTCTGAGTTGACACCAATTAAAAGGAAAGTTCAAGGTAAGGTTCATTATAATAGAAAAGAGAAGTGGGGGAAGGAGGGGGGCAAATTTTTAAAAGAAAAAAAAGGCTTTACAGAATGAGGAGGTGATTTTTAAAATATACTTGGCTTGTTAGAGGAACGGAGAATATTTTCTTTTAGTTGGGGATGAATAGAGCTGCCTTAGCCTCTTTTGTTGAACCACATTTGTTACATCTCTCTCCCTCTCTCCTTTTCACACTTAGAGTAAAGATCTTACTCAATAAAGACCTAAGTTATGTAGTCTACAATACACATAAAATGTTTTATTACATCTAAGGGCTAAAGCCACATTAATGATACATTTATATCTTACATCAAACTGGACCTCAGTTCTCCACCACATTTAGATAGACATATAAATACAGTAGTGACAGATGTGCTGAAATGCTTATTCAACACCATGTGCACTTCAATTTTCAGTTAATGTTGTTTACACCTGCAGAAACAGCAAAGTTAGTGATATCATTTTGCATGAATCACAAATTAGCATTTGAGTACAAAAGAGGATAGATTTTGAATATCTGTTTTAGGAGAAAATACGTCATATGAGGCAACCTCTGTAATGAAGATTAATGAGGATTTTTTTATATTCAGGCTAATCCTAATTTTGCATTATAATACTGAGTGTGAATCCAGAAAAATCTGCAGATTTTCCCATGGTAAAGGACACTTCTACTGCAAAGGTCCTGAAGCCTCAGAGTGACTTTGACTACTAAGCAAAACACTGGATAAAAACTGTGCTACACAACAAAGTTTACAACATGTGACTAGATGGCACACAGAGTCTGTATTGCAGTACCTTATCTGACATGATCAGACATACATAGGAAAATACATGCATGACATGTTAATCACAAGTCACTGCTAAACCACAGTGATATTAAGGCAGCCAGGGAATGTACAGTAGCCTATATGCCACATGTGGCCTGATTCCCCGCAGCGATATTGCTTCCTTCCATATCCAGCTATCTGTCTGTCTGTTTACAGTACCTAAGAGGTTAAGGACTGCCCCGGGTATACTAAGGCACCAACCCACGGACTCCATGCCTTATAGAGGTTGGCATCCTCTTGTGTATATTTTTGTGCATCCATCATTCTTTTCACATACATACTGTATACACCTATGGCCTAGTTGCAGGCCTTGGGCCTTTGTCACTCCAAATATTGTACGGTGAAATTGTTTCTTGGCGAATGTACAGCACGTGACCTATCTGCTGGTTAAGTAAAATTAAACAAGCCGTCAGAAATGAAGGTCAGAATGCTTTGCTGACAACATCTTCGAGGCACATATGTGCACACGTATAAATATAGATACACACATAATCACACACATCACCATGTACATACACAAAATTCATATATATATATATATATATATATATATATATATATATATATGTATAGTTTTACATCAGGGTTCAGCTGTAAACTTTACCCTCGTCCACAATTTCATGATCATCTGCAGATTCCACTTCTTTGTGTCACCTCCTTCATCCTCAAAAACCATTTGTTTTAGTTTCTCACTTTCTCCTCATCTGCTTTCTACTCCTATCCTCTCTCTTCCACACTGTGCATCGCCTCTAAAATCCCCCCTTAGGGTTTAAGCATAAGGCATGCAAAGGTCAAGAGTTCTTACTGTCATCTTGCATGACTTAATGTATATCAAGCATGTCTCTATACTTTAACGTATGGAATCTGGATGTGACATCCATTGAGAGAGACTTGAGTGAGAGTGTTTGTATCTTCATCACTGTGTATGCGTTACTACAAAGTTTCTGAAATCACTTTGCTGTCATCTGTCACCCTGAAGGTGCATGGAGGAAGAAGACACTCATTCAGAGGCAGGAGAGAATGTCATATTTTATAACTTGCAGCTAGTGTAAAGTATCTCAGTAGCTCAGTAATTTCCAGGTCAGTGCATGTTTAGCTAACACCAGCTAAAAAAAGCCTCTGGGATCGTCAGCTAAAAAATACAAGACCACAGCTCAACAGGGAAAATGCCAAAAGCTTACAGGTGCTCCCCTGGAGAACACACACACCTCTTTCCTGCTGTTGCCCTTTTCTCTCTTACAGTTAAGCATTATTAATAAAAGATTAGGCATGTAAAAACAGCTTGTTGAAACAGACGTTACAGGCTTTCTACTCTGTGTGGGTCAGCCTGTGTGTGTGTGTGTGTGTGTGTGCATGTGCACATGAGTTCATAGTGAATATGCATTTATGTAACTTGTGTGTATGCCAAAGTTTGCTGTGTCCACAGTGTATTTGTCTATCAGTGAATAGGTCCAGGCTGATCATGTTTCAGCGTCGCAGGGTTTGGTTCAGTGTCAAATCCCTCTGTGTGTAACTAAAGATACTTGATAGGAATACAGCAGCTGGTACGCTGGCTGCTACACACATACACACACACACACCTGCCACCTGAGTCAGTCAGTCTCTCAGGCTTTCCCACCCTCATACACACACACAAACACACACTGAACCAGGGTGCATTATGGCCTCACATATTTCAAAGATAAAGTGTGTCAGAGCAGTCCAAACATGAAAGACAAATATGACTAAAGCCCAAACTGGGAGAACAGAGCAGAGTCAGAGAAACAGAGATCCTCTAGCATCACTGTCCCAGTCTTTCATGTTACTGCTGCAGTTTTACTGAAATTGAAAGAGGAAGACGGGGAGCAAGGGGTGGAGCAGCAGGTGGTGTGGGTGTATGCGTTAGTGTGTGTCAGTACAGGTGAACAGAGGGTCAGTGCAGCACTCTCCATATGCCATCTGTCAGATCAGCTACATCTCACACTGACATTTCCCTACATAGAACAACAATGTTAAATGCTTCACCAAGACTACAATTCAATGCATTCACCAGAACACATGCATACTTTAACTAAATGTTGAGTTTACACAAAGCTTTATGTATTTATTTACTGTGAAACTATGTAATGAATCAATCATCAGATTTTTGGCTAATTAAGTCAACCAAATAACTGATTGAACCACTCCTTCTTTCAGCTAAAAAAAAAACCCTCTATGTTGTAATACACAAATAATTCCAATAATATCCTGACACATTTCACAGCTGGGAGTTGCCCTGTGCAACAACAATCTTCATCTGTTTTCTACAACAATTATTTGAGTGTTTATTAATAGGATGCCTATCAAAGGTTCAAAGACAGTCTTGTCACCATAGAGCTGCTCTTTGATCAATCAAAAAGCTTCTTTTTTGTGAGCTGAAAAACAGAAAAATTAGATGAAGAAAGTTGCATCACCTTGGGTCTTCCAACATGAGCTCATTTAAGTAACAAGACCTCAGTCAGTTCAATTCAGCCCTGAACTGAACTTGACTCCCTCATTTCCATCACTCCTCTAATCTTCTTCTTCTCCTCCCCATCATTCTCTCTCTCACTCTGTGTGTATGTGTGTGTGTGTGTTGCAATGCAAGTCCTAATGAGGTGCTAATGAGATTCACGGTCCTTTTCTGAATCAGATTACAGTGAATTATGTATAAAGCTTTTAAATCACTGCTTTAAAATTACACAGGTGGCCTATGTAGCAACATGACACCCTTGTGCTTTTACAAACTGACACAGCACAGTGGCAGTGCTGATTTTGTTTTACAGACATCTTTGGGTGTCATTTGTTTCAAAAATATTGATTGCAATTTCAAAGCTGTTATTATTGTGAAAACAGCAGGTAATATAAAGTAATATAATTAATGTACTATTATAAAATACCCTTAACACTGCAGATATTAAATATTTTTGTTTATTTTTTTTATTATTATTATTTTTAATAAGACTTGAATGAACTGCTGAACAGGAAATTTAATTGTGGGTGCCAGTGCAATCCTAATAAATCATTTCCAGCCAATCCAGACATGGGACATGGGGGGGGCTTGTAGACTCTCAGAGCATGGCTTTCCTGAGGAGACAGGCTGACACTGTCTTAATGTACAAGAGCATACAACAATATCTCATTGGCCCAGAGACCTGAGCTGTGAGAGAAAAGACAAAGGAGAGAGAGAAATGACATGGCAAAAGGTGGAAAAATCAAGGTGAAAGATGAGAAAACTACAGTCACCAGAGTGTGTGAGGGTGCAAAAGTGGAGAATAAATGAGGATGAGGATGACAGACAGAGAGAGGTAATGGTGTGACCTTGTGAAAGCCTGCCATTGCCTGCTGGGAGAGAAATTACCTGTAGGAGATATAGCCAGAGCACCTGAAAACACATCAACATTCACCTCTCTTTACCCTGTAGCTCCTCTCCACTACCTCTTTAACTACTCCCAAATGAGGAATATGTTACTTGCTCAAAATAACTAAACTCAATTAAACTGGAATAGAAATGACTCTGGTGGGTCCTCAGCTTTCATTAATTAGGGGCAAAATAACCTCACTCTCATTTACTTCTACATTTCATCCATCTTTTTATCTCTCTTTTCTCACTTCTTCCTTCCTCTCTTCCACTGTAATTTGTCTTCATCTATCTCACGTTATCTCTTTGGCTGTAAATTCAATTTAATGTGCCTTATTACTGCAAAATTTGAGAACGGTGTTGCCAAGGCATCAAGGTCATCAGTATTGCATTAAATTTGTTTCATGCTAAGGGTGCACCAAAACACACAGTGTAAACGTTAACAAGATAATTTCAAAAGCAAGCTGTGTGTGTGTGTGTGTGTGTGTGTGTGTGTGTGTATGTGTGTGTGTTTGCAAGTGTATAGAAGATATGTGCAGTGTTTCTTTTTCCTATTACAACCTTTAATTACAAAAAGGCATCCACTGTATGAAATACACTTATGCCTCTTCATTGTGTTTTGTAGCCTTTAGTAAGTGAGAAAACATGCCAAAAGAAAGAGATTCTGTAATTGTCTACATTTCTAAATATCTTCCAATTTTCTGCCTAGTTTTCCCAACTGTCACAGTCAAAAATTAGGCTATGCATTGCTTTGTAATTTTGTTCAGCAATTTTGTATGCACTTATTACACAATAATGTTGCAAGTCTTTCCATTCCTGATTCTAATTAACAGATCCACGACCTACATAAACATTTTACTCCATTTTACAATAGACCTCTCACTAGTACACACCAACTTGTGTAAACTATATTTCAGTTCTCTATCAGCATTGTAAATATTTTCCTACCTTCCCATACCATGTATAAGGTGGAACTAAGCCAGTTTGGCGTTGCTTTACTTACTCTCACTGTCTTACCAAGGGGCTAAAATGGAGGGGGTTCTCAAACAATGGTTCATTACCTGAAAAAAAAAAATTGGCTGAGCAGAAACAACTAAAGCACCACAAAAAAAAAAAAAAAAAAGCCGACAGCCGACAGCTGGTTTAATTTGTCACTCTGAGCCCCACAACCACACACACAGGCATGTTGGAAGTGCAGAAGAAGTGAGGTTACAAGCAAAAAAAATGCTAATGGTAGACTGAACTGAGCAGTGAGAGAAAGGAAAGAGTGAAGCAGGTGTTCGAGCAATGAGATGGGAATTTCGGAATTTAATCAAGAAGTGTGTGTGTGTGTGTGTGTGTGTGTGTGTGTGTGTGTGTGTGTGTGTGTGTGTGTGTGTGTCTCTATCTTCATTTCCCGCTTGTCACAGTAGTGGCAAGAAGGGTCCTGGGAGGCAAAGATCTGGCCTCCCACATGCCTGAAGGGGAAAACACACACTCACACAGATGCACGGGCTCACATGGAGGGGGTTATCATGGGAAATAACTTCATACCAAATGCAGCTTTTCATGTTATTGATCGGGAACGCCCACTTTCAGTTTATATTATCTAAGCACTATGGACCTGAAACTCACAGTTATGATCAGTAAAATGTGGCTCTGAAACACTCAAATAGCCCCAAAAACTAAAAAACTGCATCACAAAATTACCTCTAACTCTAATTACCTGTAACTACCAACAGCAAACACTGAAAATGCCATAAATCAAATTTACATAATAAATACACAATCTAACCAAACAAAAACAGAGTCCAATATGAACACTCTCTGCATGACTTCAATCACAGATAATGACATATGGACTGTATACTAAGTCTCCCTGATCAATGAGTCCCTGGTCCACACACAAGCCCCACAGACACAGCTAGGTGATTCATCACCAGCTGAGGAGAGCATGACCTCCAAAACCTCTTAAGTGACCTCTGACCTCTCCAACATGGCCTTTCCAAAGGGTCGTTGCAGATTTATCAAACAACATAATGAGCATTACATCCACAATCACTCACTAATGTTCAGCTCTCTCCCAGGAAAAACATAATATATAGGCCATATAAAGACACCACCTCCTTGTCAGCTTTCTGCAGGGACCTCCCATCTCAACATATTTCACCTTTTTCTTATTACTGCTGACAACTGACATTGTCTCTCAATCTTACACTCGTGCCCTGCTGCTTCACTCTTTATCTTTTCCTCTCACCCTGTGTCTTCAATTCCCCATCCTCGTCCCTGTCACATATTGTACCACACACATACCGTCCAAGTCAGTCACCAATGCCTGATAGGAAATTGGTTGGTGTGATCCAGCTGCCTGGGGGTATAAGGCATTGCTGTGACTTTGGTCATCTTGCCAGTGAAGCACAGAGTAACAAAGCTGTGACAGTATTATTGACATCTCTTCTAATAAACAGCCTGGAGGTTTTGTATGACAGACTGTCATGATAGTGTTTTATCAATAACTGTGCAGTTTTGTTTATTGTTTGGTGGTTTAAGGCCTCTCTTTATAATCTTTCCAATCTTAGCATATACAGCTTGGTTAGTTGGATCAGGTATAATTTTAAGTATTACAGATTCAGTCTTCATCAGGATGAATAGTAGTATCCCTGTGGTTACAGTTCTGCGGGAACAAATACCTATCCCAACCTAGCACCACACAGGGTGGGGTCTCAATTCTCTGAGGTCACTCAAAAGGTGGAGCATCTCACACTCATGATGTCTCCACTATAACACAAAAAGACAACTGATCGGCCACAACATTAAACATTAACTGGTTTTAATGTTGTGGCTGATCAGTGTACGCTCATGATATGTTTTATGAAAAAAAAAGTTAAACATAAATGACAAATGTGGAATCATTATTCAAGTATCCTACAGTAAGAGCCTTTTGAAATGTAAAGCCTCTTCCATCCTTTTCCAGCTGTTCGAGTGTCAGTAGTGTCCAAATCTCTTAATAAGACATCAGTGTTTCCTGAGAAGTATAAGCATTGCGTGACAAGTCCATCAAACCCCCCACCCCACCCCACTGAGGGATTTAGCACCCCTCCGTTCCTTTAAAGCTCACACAACATGGAGGCTGATTTGCCAGAAGGAGAGAAAACAGTTAACATGAAACACGGGTAATCCTGTCGTATCATAGAGGGCTGATGCATACACTGTGCTATGATATCTTCTTTCTCTGATTTTCCTGTCAGTCTACTGCAGTCTAATATAAGTCATAAAGCTGGTATTTTAACAATGATGCAGCTTGTAAATATTAAATGAATTCTGTTATTTATTTCTTGTTGCACTGTACCACTGTTTAGCCACCATTTCAGTAAGCATCATTCAGACTCATTAGAAAAAAAAACTAAAATTTAAGGCCCATCATTAGTAACAGGCAACCAAGATACACACAAAAAATTTGATTTGCATTGGCCTAACCTCTATATTTTTAATTGTTTGATATGTTCCCCCTCTCAACTTCTCACACACAACCTTTTCACAATTTCTCTTTCAAAGTCAATTATAGATGATTGGTCCCATCTCTAGATTCATGCTCTAAGAAATGTTAAAGGCCCTAATCTAAAACTGCAAAATGAGACACCATGAGAGAAAACATATGGAAAATATGAGCAGACAATTTGGCTTTAATTTTAAATCTGACTGACTTGATTGTGCCTTGAGATTTAAGACATTTTTCCCACTCTTAAAATGACTACAATTCACAAGGTGATGACCCGACTTTCCTACTTTTTCTACCCATATATTATTTCCTACTTTTCACTCTTATCTTAGTCACATTCCTTTTATAAGTTGAAATGGCCAACATGATCACAGAGTCCTCGATATGGATAAGAGATTCTTTAAAGCCCCAACCAAACTCAAACTCAAACTCAATCCCTTTACAAAATGCAGAATTTAACTAGGGATTCAACTATAGAAACCCAGTTACTTGCAAAACACCAGGGCGAAAGGTCCCCCGTTTATCTTCAATCCTATATTAACTCTGCCTCTTATGGCTTAAATCCACAGTCAGGGATCAGCGAAAAGGCTGGGGCCCAGTAGGGTGCCTTAAGAGCCCAGCCGTCTGAACGGATGAAAGGCGGGTGCTGTTTGTGATTGCTGTTAAGGAGGACCTTATATGGACAGCAACTATGTGACAGGCTGTGATTATGCTACCATTAACGCCAGGGACCACTCATGCACACACATCCCTGGAGTAACACAACAAAATAAGGACACTGAAGAGCACCAGTTTGTTTGACCTGAAGCCTTGAGTTTTCCTCAACTTGGGAAGAAAGCTTAAGATGCTCTGCATTACATTTATCAGTTTTATATGTAAAACAGCCTATATTACAGATTTTTAAAAGCCAGCTAAACCTATATAACAGACATAAACATATTGTTCATTTTCCTAAATGTCTACCACATTCAGAGTTAAATGTAATTAGAAAGCCCTAACTCTGATAAAAATATTAGTACCAAAAGCCAACAACACTTTTGCTAAAAGGCTGTCAGCAGCAACCATGTTAATTACTTAAAAGTCATCAAGCGGAAGAGTCATCAAGAGTTATGTGTACAGAAAATTTGGGGATACATGTTTGCCCTCTTTAATTCCTAAGCACATTGCATTTAATAGTTTAATTTTTCAGATTTATTCATAGGTGGCCAATCTTCTTTGTGGGAAAAATGTATGTAGCAATAGTGGTATACATACACAAACAACATACAGAAACAGAAGAGAAAGAGCATTTTTAACAAAATCAAACTGGGTGGTGGGAGAGGATGATGGTTCAGGCCTTTAGTCCCATACGGTGAGCTAGGATGCACTCAGGCTTGGATACCAGAGCCCCATACCGTGCTGAGCCATGCATTCAAACCCACTTTGTAGAGCAGATGTGACAGGTTGTTTGTGAGGAGAATTCAGCAACAGAGATACACACACAAGCACAAAAGCCTGCCTAGACACACACCCACCCACACACACACACACATACATATATATATATATATATATATATATATATATATATATATACACACACACACACACACACACACACACTGTATACTCTGCATGTAAGCATCAAAATGCACATACAAATGTGGTGTAGAATGGAATATAACTATAACATGAGACGAAGAAGCCTCGAGATGCTCAGACACTGGCTGAAACACAAAACCTGTCTGAAATAATTATAACCACAGATGCTGTATTGGTCCAGAGGTTTGTTGGTCCTCTAATTATCTCCATCACTGACACCCTCCGACTACATCTAAAGGCAATAAATGTCCTGTCTGTGTATTTGTGTGTGTGCGCAGTTCTTCGAGGCATAGGTAAAAATAGTGTGGAGTCAGGCAGTAGCTTAGTAGGCTTAGCTAAAAGCATTTCTACAATTTTCAACTTTTTGTGTGCGTGTTGTTTCCAGCTGAAGATACAGTCACACAAAAACATGTGTACACAGTATCTTGGGGGTATTTCTTGTCCAGGCACTATGCTCTTTAAGTCACAATCACATACAGTGTAGGGCCTAGATTTAACTTGCTTAACAGATGGGAGTGACAGAAAGATAGCAAAGCATTTCATTTTATTATGTTTGTCTTATACATCTATCAGTTGTACTTTCCTTAATAATTATGATGAGCATTTTAAGATTAGATTGCTGACTGCCAATTAAACTGCTCCTCCCCACAGTAACCTATAAAAACTTTATTGACTTGTTAAGGCATAACAAAGATTCCCCAGTACAACTGATGCTCTATTCATATTAATGTCCAGATAATAGCATAACCACCTCTGAGTTCACGTTCCATTACTAGAACTGTATAAAATACTTTTCACTGGCTGCAGAAATGAGAGGGCATAATACCTGGTCTTTTAAAGCCGACAGAAGCTGATAAAAGTCGAGTCCGTTAGGAACAGGGATTTAAACATTATTAGCCTTTCATCACATTACATTCATCCCTTCTGATGCCTGCTTTGCCTATTACCTTTTCTGATAAACAAGCTTAAAAAAGGTAAGACTGTTACTTCACTTTCAGCATTCCTCTCACAAAATTGGGTCTGACTGTTTGGGCTGAATGTCTTAGGGGTTAAGCACAGACAAAAGTACCAAAATCTAGCCTGACAGCAGGTAAATGATTTTAAAAGGATCAGTCTGTTTAGTCTGGAATGTTGCTGATTAGATTATTGTAAAAGTATTGTTAATAGGTTCATGTTAATGTGAGTTAGATCAAAGCTGGAGCTGCCCTGGATAGGCAGGATCTAATACAGCAGCAGAGAACTTTAAGCACTGTGGTCTGGTGCATTATCGAGGTCAGCCTTCTTTTCAGACATTTATCTGCGTCTTGAGCAGCTAATGGAGCTAACACCTTTAAGTGCTGTTAAATGCGGTTGGATATAATAAAAATGGGATAACACAGTTACTGTTCACTACAACATGGGCAGGAACTTACAGTATATCAGACAAATGTTGACAGTGAGAGGGAATGACACAAATGCATATAGTACACAGGATGGCATACAGACTTTTATAATAACCTCTACCCATGTGTAAGGAACACAGAGGTGAGCCCTAAGTCTCAGGGTCTTTACAAAGAATAAATCACAGATCTGACATGTTTGTACTGATGACAACAATGGAAAAGTATATTTGTTTTGACCACTCACTTCATGCTGAATCACACGTGACCTTAAGGGATTTCACCTTATCACAACAGAACAGAACAAAATAGGACAGGGTAGAGTAGAATACAGTAGAAAACAAAAGAACAGAAACAAAACTGAGAGGCTAATAACCTGCTTCATGATATCTGTTTTACCTGTGTGCATGCTGTTTAATCTAAACAGAAGTGAAGACAGTAAGCCTGCTCAACTGTGAAATGTAGACAACTGCGGTTTCTCCTGTCACCATGAAAAACATGTTGTAAAAATGCTGGTATGCCGTAAATGGAGACAATAAATCTAATCAAATGTAACCAAAGGAAATCAATACAGTAAACAGAGCAGACAATATGATTCTTTTGAAAATAAAACGTAACAGTCCATCACCTCTCACCTCGCTCAACAAAATACCATCTTTGGCTGCAGAGCAGAGAGAAGTACAGTGGAAGTTTGCTGATGTATGGCCCAGCTCTGGCTCAACACATCAAGATGCCTGAACCTAGCTACACTCTCTATAACTCCTCTCTGTGTATGCCTTTTTTCCCTCTGTGTCTGTACGTCTGTCTCTCTCTCCCTCTGACTATTTTTGTGTCTGTGTTTACCCCAAAATGTAGGCTAATGCCCTGCGGAATTGACAGATTAAATGCCAATCCATGGGTTGTACCAAAACCAGCCCCAGGCTGCAAGCTGTGTTTCTGTCCGCCTGTGTACATGTATGCATGTGTGTGTGGGGTTGCATGTGTGTGTGTGTGTGTGTGTCCAGCCAGCCTGTGTGTCTGCTGGACTGGGTGAACACAGACATAAAACAACTGCCCTTAGTAAACAACTCAAAAGGTCACTGCAGATTTCAGATTGTTTATACTTCGCTGTCATGTCCTGATGAAAAGGAAACATTTCTGGCCTTAATGTCAGTCACTTTCTGTGTGTCAGTTCATTTAAAACAACATGTTGTAAGGCCAAAATAAATAGCTCCACACATTATAAATACTGTAAAAATAAAATACTTCACCTCACCACAGAGCAGACTTCTGAATGATTCCTAAAAGAACAAACTAGAACAAAATACTGTATTTTTATGAGACTGTGAGGGTGAGTAGCGTTTATGGTTTCCTGAGGTCAGTCTCCAATCTATTATTAATGGAGCAGCTCAGGTCTTGTCATTTGAAAGTTCTGTCATCTGACAGAAAAAAGCCTCAGCTTTCTGAATTCTAGGTTTTGGAGAGAATTGTTAATGGTGATGACACTGTTGAAAGATTCGGCCTGTGGAATATCATGTGTAAATTTTGTTTTTTATTTTCCAATCATGACCTTTGCCTCTGGTAAATATGTGGTCAGGAATCAATGACATAAAATCACTTGCCCCTTGTCAGTGGACATCTTACTAGTTAACACATGCTGCCATAGGCTGTACTTCACTATAATGTATGGTATTAAATTAGAACATACACCCTGGGCCCGTGTGTTCAAGCTTTATAAAGTTATACTAAAATGTTAAATTACAAATATTAAGATCCACCCTACTACCAACTACTAACCAAGTGGAAATGTGATTACCTGCCTGCACTGACTTCCCAGCAGGAAACTGTGCATTGTTTAAACAAAATTTATCATTCTTAAAAATAACTGTTTTTACAATCAATGTGTATTCAAGGCCTTTAGAGGGCCATGAATATAAAAAATTGTGTAGTGTCATCTTTTGTCTAGAATTTGATTTTGTCTCACAATATATTCTTCACAAAATATTGCATCATTTTACTAATCTGTTCATTTAAAACTATTAGGATATAGTAACAACAATGTACTGAAACAAAGAAACTGTGCTCTTTAGATATTATCAAAATATTAGAATGCAACCGTTACTAAGACCCAATATCAAATTTTTCTACTCAAGTTTTATCTTGAGACATGATATATAAGCCTACATTCTGTGTGTAAAGTAGCTAACTTTATGTTTTCCACTAGTTTTGGCAGCATGTGGTCTATCATCAATGGCCCTAAATTTGTAAAGAAACTTCTGCCAAGACAACACTGAGCACACAATAGACTGTCCTGTAGCCAGGGGGCATAATGCATATTCACCACCCAGCCTACACATCTGTTATAAATACACAGTATAAGCACAGTACATAAGAATTTGGACTTACTCCAACAGTTCACTCTGTGTGCTGTGTGTCCCCTTTCAATTAACATTAATGATTTTTCTTTCTTATGGTTGGTTCATGAATATTAAAACTGTATTGAAATGAATGTAAATATAATGTGGGAATTGGCGTATTTTGAAAACAGAAATACAGAACTCCAAGTTGGGTTCTAATTCGTTAAGCACACATTCCCTTGATCATACAAATTACTTGAGACAGCCAAGTGAAAAAAATCCAACACACACACACACACACACACACACACACACAGTATACGCACCCACAAACACAGAGCAGTTTAATTACATGCTGTTGAGCAACTGTTTCTTTAATGCATTCCACGTTCATTGATTTGGGGGGTCCCAGACACTGAATTACACTACAGATTTCGGCATTTCAAACACACGCACACGTGCGCCCAAATATCCATACTAATTGACTTTTTAGCATTCAGAAGGAGCTCTATTAGCAGTTTATGCTACTTAGTGAGTTCCTGATGTAGAAGTCCTGCTGGCGGAGTGAGCAGCAGGGCAGAATATGCCATCACTCTAAAAAAGAGGCTAGAAGGAATCCCATCTCCCAAACATGTCGACTCACCCTTGCATGCTTAACGAAATCATACAAAGCAGCTTCAATTCAAAATGCAACTGTTAAGAGAAGCACTTCAACAGAAATAAAAATAATTATTGAGTTAACAAAATTAATGTACTGGGTTTTGATATCATCTTAATAAACACAGATTACATCAGCTCAAAACCAATCTAGAATTTAGCCTAAGTGTCTTTCAGCAAGACACATAAATGTCTAGACTCACTATAGATTTAACCAAAACCAACACACAAGTTGTGCTTAGTTCTGGTACTCACCTAAGGACAGGGACAGCATACGTATATGCACACAGACGCATGCACGTAACTCTCCACACCACACACACACACACACACACACACACACACACACACACACACACACACAATACTCTCACACAAGCTGCCTGGGCATCCACCCACCTGACTACCGCCATATACACACACACACACACAAATGCAACTCCTGTTCCCACACATTTGGCATTGATGCCAACTAAGCCCCAGACCTCCAGAAGTAATAAACCATCTTTTCACTGTGTCTCTCGAAACCATGATAGAAGACTGCTGAAAGCCCCTGTGCTTCCATCTCAAACCCCTCAACTCATTTACTTGGACACTGATTGTTACTTCTGTAACCATGCATTTGTGTGTGTTGGTACATAATGTCCCACACGCCACAGCCATGGGGGACATTGTGTTTTACACACTAATGTAAAACACACACACACACCAGTAATACGGGACAGGATGACAAAATGGCCTACTAAGTGTTTTTTAACATACAGAGTAGTTAGTTGTAAGCTAAGCTAAGGAAATGGTAAAATAGTCTGAATTTCCATACACATTTGTGAATTCACTGGTCAGTCTCAAAACACAGATCTAAAATAATAATAATGATAATCTGTGAACCGAAGACCCACAGGTATAGAGTGAATACAAACTCATTTCATTTAAGACAGATCTTTCCTTTAACTGGAAATTATAAAAAGAGTTAATGCTCCCTCCCTCCTGGCTGGGATTATTAAAAAAAAGAAAGAAAGGAAAAAAGAAAGAAAAAAAATTACATCCTTCAACATTAACGCTGAGCTGTGACAAAGCCTAACAGCATGGCTAATAATATGTCTCTTATACAGAAGTGTGTTCAGAACAGCAAGCTAAGCACCACAGCGTAGCACAGTTTGTTATTTAACATGTCGTGCAATGGCTTCCAACCACCTCTCCAGTCAGAGTCAGAGAGAGCAGACATACAGTACATACAAACACATAAGCAGATGGCATTCAAGGTTACAGCATTATTACCTGTGAAAGCCAAGCCCAATAGGCAAACAAATCTCTTCTGTTTTCTGTGGACAACCTTGACAGGAGACACAAGACTAGGTCAAAACCTAGTATATGGTCCTGCCTCGTCCTGAGGACGTGGTTGAAAACTGTTGTGGAACCACAGTTAACAACTACTTTCAATGGAAAGTATCTTAAGCCTCCTGGAAAAGTGCTAAATATCATGTCATATTTGCATTCTGTCTACAGTCAGATGGTTTCAGCCCTTTATTTGTTTCTCTCCTAGTTCCTGTGCTCACATATACAGTAATATAACTAAACCCCCAATACAGCTGTTCTAATCTCATTTATTTTGTCAGACAAGAGATCAAGTGTTAGACAAGTATGGCCCAGTAAGACTACATATTAACCAGCAGTCACTTCTGAGCCATTTTCAAGCTGCCAACATCAGACGTCATCTCATCACCACAAACATAAGTTAAAGACAATGGCTGTTTTGTGATTTCAGTTTTATTTACTAGTAAAATGATCAATCAGAGATAAAGTTAGAAGCTCATTCACGTCTATGTCAGCCGCTGTGCTTTGTCCAAAAAGTAGCTAGATTTGTCACTAGGCACTTGTTTGAAAAAGATGCACTAAAGAGGTCTGAAAATCAGTACATTTAGTGACAAAAGAGCTAAGTTGGCAACATTACCTATAAATGTCCCCCTGATGAAGTAACAAAATTTTTTTGCACCAATTCAATTTGGATGGGCAACAGCCAATGAGGAAACTCCAACACCGGCCAACCAATGGTCCAACTTCATCACTCAGTCATGGACATTCACATTTTTAAGGCTGACCTCGCTGTCGTTATAAAAAAGTAATATAACCCAGGGGGATATGCTCCACAATGTCTCATCACCAACAGTATACCAATACTAACTCTAGAGTTGGCTACAACTGTGGGAGAGAACCCACACAGGCACAGGGAGAACATGCAAACTAAACGCAGAAAAGCCGTGAGGCAGTAGTGCTAACTGCTGCACCACCGTGCAGCCCAAGTATATCAATGCAAATTTTAAATGAGATATGAAAACGTCTGCTGCATGTCAAACTTTTTCATCAACCTAAACATTAACTGTTACTCTGTTCAAACAAGGGGCCTAAGACTTATACATTTGAGATTCAGCTTTAAGATCTTAAAGCACTGAGTTCAAAAAGAATAACTGAATAGATTTTAAAGCATTTTTAATTTTTAGGGCCACCAGACATGATGCCTCAACATGTGCATGTGTGTGTGTGTATTATAAGTGTGTGTGCTTGTGGTATCAGGAGGTGCAGGACCAACAGCCAGAGTTTGACTGAGTGCAAGGCAGCTAGTGTGCCTTTTTTTTTTTCCCCTTTCTGTCGCTCATATGAAGAGAAGCCAAGGGAAAAATAAAGGCGTGAAAAAAAAGAGTAACTTAAGTGGGCATTTGGATTCTGTCTGATTCCGTACCCCCTCATTTTTGTGTCTCCATCATGAGAGCACCGAGTGATGAAAGGCAAAAACTTTTTTTTATTCCTCCTGCGTGTGTATGTGTGTGTGTCCTTCCCAGTGAATAGAGCATTAATTGCATTAGCATTACAGCTGGGTGATTTCAAGTGAAAGAAAAACTCTGGTATCAACAAGGAAGACATTTTCTAAGTCTTGAAATGTGTTATTATTTTGTGCTTCTCAATTCAAAAAATTTTTGCATAAAAATTGGCATGACAGAAAAAGTGAAAGAGAAAGCAAGTATGAGGAGATGGCTGAAGCAAAAGACAGGAAGATTGCACTGATCAAGCCAAATCGAAATTGTTCACCCTTGAGACTGTAATATTGCCTTATGATAAGTTACTCTATTCTGATGATTCAGACATCTAAAATGTAAAATGTGACAGATGATAAATAGCTTCTTTTTGCATTTAGCCTAAAATGCAAAATGTCTTTAAGAGCCAATCAACTAAAAAGCCTCTAATTTGTCCATTGAAACACATCATACTACTGTCCTGTAGCAGCAATGAGGTCACAGAGGGAAGCAGCTTTTTCAGGTGTCCAAATGCACACAAAACTCTTCAGAGCTCCAACCATGGAACTGAATGCTTTATTCTGTTTTGTTACTGCTTCAATCAGCCTGAGCAATGTGTAGTCTCTGCCCATTCACTGAGGAATTAAATTAAACTGAATTAACATGCTTGTTCTGTGTGACCAACAGTCCAGAACCCAAACATATTCAATATATTATCATAAAAGACGAAGAAAAACATAATTTTTAAGAAGTTAGAACAATTAAATATGCATTTTATATCTGAAAATGATATCTAGACTCGGCTGACTGATTAATCAAAATAAAGATAGTAAAGTGAACAATGGAAAATCACGTAAAGAAGCACCATGCAGTTATTTTTAAATTGTTGCAGGGGTCAACTTGGATATATTAATGCAATGGTTATAAAATTGACAGTAATTGGTTTCTAAATTTGATTTTGATTAGAGTTACATCATTTATATCATGTTGGATTCATGCAATAACCAGTGTACAAGTCCACTGACATGTAGTTCCTCTAATGGCCATTAGAGACAGGTTCAAGTTAAATATCTGGATTTGATAACTCCAAGGGATGTTACTAGAAATTTTACAAGAAAATGAATGTTTTCTTGGTCATGCTGTTAATAGTAGATATATTAACAGTCATTATGTTCACAATATCCACACACTGAAATAAAGCTTAAAACTATCCTTCATAACGAAATCCTGATTTTTACACATAGAATCACCTAGTGCTTCAATCTCTCTTGCTCTCTCTCACTACCACAAAAGCACACGCCTGCCAGGTGTGTGTGTGTGTGTGTGTGTGTGTGTGCCCCTGATGGAGGGAAATTAATCAAAATGCAAAACAGTATCTAGTTTAATTTCTCTGTGTTTATGCAAATTTCTGTGTTTCCCTCTCTGCATGTATTTCAACAGTGCAGCAAGAGATCAGTGGAACAGTGAGTAGGTGGAAACTGACATGGGGCATCGGGCTGGAAAGATGTAACATGCATGTACAAACACATACACACACATATGCATAAGAAAATGCACTTAGTATAGACAAACCTGAATGAAAACAGCCTAAATGTTAAAAAGCATATTAATTACTTTTTTGGTTACGCTATATGTTGGTGTAGAGAAAGAACATCTTGAAATAATGAAAGATATTCCAGGATCGAAGTTATATTACTCAAATTATCTCATATTTTGCATCTTTATTTGTTGATGGGTAATTATAATCTGGCAGGCTATTTGCTGTCTTGATATTTCAAGACAAAAAATATATAGTTCTGACTGAATCATATCATCTCATACAAAAGGAAATAAAACCTACGCATTAACTTGTTATGCACATGATCTTGACGGCTTACAGTCTTGCAGCAGACACACTATGTTGGATTATTCTGTCTATATATAGATCTTGTTCCAGCCTCCAATCAAACAGTCCTGATTGATTTTTTTTCTACTTTTTTCCCATCCAATTCCTATGAAACACCTAAAATTCCACAAACAGAGGTCAAAGTGTGTATTTAGTGTTTGTCAGTACTTGATTGAGTTTCTGAAGTGGTCCTCTGCAGGGTTTTTCACAGTACAGCTGTTGAGCAACCACAGGTCTGCTTCTGTTGGGTCATCTAAAGAAAGAGAGACAAAGGCCACTTATTTTTCATAATCAGAAAGAAAGAAAGAGAGAAAGAAAGAAAGAAAACCTAGATCTAACCAATCAACACATAATCACAAAACAAATCATATAATAGAGATTTAACACAGCACAGGGCAAAAAAGCAGAAATTCTTAATTGGTCTCTGGCACAGTTCCTTTATGTCTGAAGCACGTAGTGGGTCAGCATGTACACAAAAAGTCACACCCTAATGATGCCTTATTCCACTAATTTTCAACTGGTCTCTAAAATGTCACTTCTATTCTATTGTGAAAAAACATGTCTCCTTCACAAAGAATACTTTTTTAAGATCATTACAGGTTTTTAAAGGTGAATTCATATTTAGGTGGACACACTTCATACTCTCAGATTTAGAAAAAGTTCAGCATGTTCTCATCTCATTTAGTTAATTTAATGTGCACATGTGTTTGTATGTGTCACTTGTTTTACTCTGGCTTGCCTGCAGCTAATTCAGAATGCTGAAGTTAGGTTTCTGACTGCCAGAAGAAAATGGACCAGATTTCTTCTGCAATGGCTTCTTTTTATTGGGTCACAATAAGCAGAGCTGATTCAAAGGTTTTATTGTCTGTTTCTTGCTCAAGCTTTGAATGGTTTGGCACTTTCCTATGCTTCACATTTCCTTTCCCTAAACTCAAATAAACCAAATCTTTTAATTATTTCTGATTTATTTTGTTTTTAACTTGAAAATGTACAACATTATAGCTATGCCAGCTGTATTTTAAAGTGCTTTCCAAATAAGGTGAAGTATAGAGGCCTTAAAGTTACCAAAAGGATCCCATCCACCTCCTGAACCAGCTCTTGTACAATAAGACCTACGTGCTGGATAATAAAACTTGTGTTTATTAGCTGTGTCCCTGGCTGCTCTGTATGGTGTCCTCAGACATGGAGATTTATGCGTGCAGTTGGTTGCAAATAAAGTGATGGATAAGAAATGCATCTGGTTTACTCAAAAACAGACCTATTTTGACCTAACAACTCACTTTAACTTAGCATTTGAACATGTTTAATCAACATGCACACGCACACGCACGCACACACACACACACACACACACAAACACACTTTGCACGTTTGTCTCTCTATAGTTGTGAGGACAGTCACTGGCACAATGCATTTCGTAGTCCCTTACCCTAACCTTAACCATCACACTGAAGTGCCTAATCCTAACCCTTATCCTAAACCTAACTCAATCCTAATTCTAACCTTAATACCAAGTCTTAACCCTAACACAGCCTTTAAAAGGTATGAAGACCAGCCAAAATGTCTTCACTTCAATGGTTTCAAACTAAAATTCATGCACACAAACACAGAAAGATATGCACACACATACACACTGCTGTGTGTTGCTCCTTGTGATGTTAAGCTCTACTGCTACTCAAGGCAATGGTGGCAGGCTTTGCATGGCACTGCCAGGAGAGCTGTCACACACAAAGACACACATACTCGGTGGGATATGGCACAGCAGTGGTGGAGAGCTAGAGGCTTGCTGCTTTACGCTACATTGAACCAGATATTTCACTTAGAATCCACTTCCCAGCTGCAGTCAAGCATACACACACACACACACACACACACACACCCACCCACACACACACACACACACACACACACAGTATTTCCTGCATTAGTTAGTATGATACACGCCCACAGCACTTTCACATAGCAGTCCCAGGATGCAGAGAAAGGGGAGATTACCAGCCACACCACACCTTGCCTTTGGTAAACTGCTTCTCAAGCCCTCACTCTCAACAAGACACACACACACAGGACAAAAGACAAACTAAATTATTCACAGGGAATCCCAAATAAAATGAAAAGTTTATTATCTCTCAGTCTTACTCTGACTGAACAATCAATGTTTAGGTAGCACATGCTGACTTACATGAGCAAGAAAAAAAAAGACATAAGATCCAGTGCAGTGGGATTAGTATCACTTACAAAGTAATATCAAGATGTCTTAAAGTAAGTTATTGTAGGAAAGGTCCAATAAGACAACAAATCTCTAAGAGAAAAATTCAAACCACATCCTTTGAATCACAAAGTTTTCATACTTTTAAAGAACATTCACGGCACTGAAGACAGTAGGCTAAACTTAATGATGTCTCATAAAAACAGAAGTACAGCTGCATGTCTCATAAAAGCACTAAAACAACGCGAGTCACACTGGTAGGACATGAATCATGTGTTGGGTTTGTTTTTGTTGGTTGTGTTGCGTTGTGTGTGCTGCAGGGAATCATAATTTCTATTGGGACACAACTATAAATAGAAAGCCCCAAAATACAGACTAATCCTAAAGCTAAAAAACAAAATAAGTGTGTATGTATGTGTGTATTTGTGATGAGGAAATGAATACACACACAGAGAGAGAGAGAGAGAGAGAGAGAGAGAGAGAGAGAGAGAGAGAGAATAAGTTCAGCTAGCAAAAGATGCCCATTATGCCTACCTTTATTTGTCTAGGCAACGGACACACACACACACACACACACACACACACACACACACACACACACACACACACACACACACACACACAGGACTAGTGGGAGTGGTCTCAGCTGTGTGGTTGCTGTCTCCTCTATATCCCGAGGGAGGCTTTCCAGACCAACAATAACAACCTCTCCATCAATTTAACATACACATACACACACACATGCACGCGCGCGCACACACACACAAACACTCAAGACAGATACAGCACAAACATCTGTGAAACAATCCTATCTACAGAGTCAGCACAACTTACCAGTAAACAGAAAATAACTACACAGAAAAAGAGAAGTACAGCAAAACAAAAACATGTTAGGGTTACACTGCAAGGGTATTTCAGTTTTAAAGCTTCTTTTTGCTCAACAGTTTCTGAATCAGCTAGATCAAATAGGATTGCAACTGACTGTTATTTATATATTAATCCACTAATTACTTTTTAATCAATTAATTATAGTCTGTAAAATGTCACTATGAAGTTTCCAAGTAGGAACTTCATAATCAAATTACAAGCTAATCTTTGCATCTAAATCTTTGGTATTTTTACTTTGATATTTAACTCACTACAACTATAATCAATATTTGATACTGTTGCCATTATTTAGGGGTGCATCACCATTTGTTTGCCCAAATGCACAAGTTATACCACAAGCTCTTGTTCACATGATTTTCAAATCCTTGTTTTTCATCACTGAAGCAAGGCAGCCATGGATTCTGTCCAAATGCCCACACTAATGACTAATTTTCTGGTATTTGTGGCTTTAAACCTCTTGAGGCCCCTACAGTCTAGGAGGTGAGAACAGCAGCAGCTGTTCTTGATCCAGCATCAGTCTCAGCAGATATACACAGCAGCAAGTACAACAGTACATCTGTGTCCAGTGGCAAATGGTTGACACAGTCAAACTTAAGAGGCAGAAAACCATAAGATCTGTGCCAGTTCCTTTGGTTATACTCACTTGTACGGTGTAAAATATCAAGCTGCATCACTTTGCCTCCATGAATGTGGACATTTCTGCAAACCATTCTCTCTGTCTCAAAAAATGATGATGATGATTGCAAGCCTGTGGGTTTTCTGAAACACTGAAAATTGCAAGAAACTCCTGATTGTAGTACCAGTACCTTGTAGCTGAAAATAATCACATGAGGTCACATTTTTAATGAGGTGCAGTCTCTGGTCTGACATCACTGGATATTTGAGATACAAAAGCTTTATGCTGAGGTGAATTAGATGCCAATTGGGAAAGGAGAGATTGATATTGACGTCCAGAAATGACATGAGAAATCATTCATTTTCACAGTTGCCACTACAATTTACTGCCTGGTGACATTCTTATTCCTCCATGACAATCAGTTAGAGGAATAATACTACAGTCTGCGGATTGCACTGACAATGGCTGTCCCATTCTCTCTGACAGTTGCTTCTGCTGAGCGAACTTTATCTAATTTGAAATTTATCAAGACATAACTGCTATCATCGGTGTCACAAAAATGCATTGTCTTGGCTGTCATTAGCAGCAACTCAGGCTTGGCACCAATAATGATTTTAATCCAGACATGCATATATTTACATGCTACATAAGGCACTGGACAGCATATTAGAATGGCCTACAGAAATATGAAAGTAAAAACTCTTCAATTTAAATGCTCTCTATGTAACTTTCTAGAAAATAAGTTAATTTGTCCACGATTTCATGTCATGATTAGTGAATGGTTATCACTAATTTTTATGTGTTATCGTTTCTCAACCACAGATAAAAAAGGGAAGTACAAACGTAGTTTTTATTTTACTATTTTATGACATGAACTGCACAAACAGTGTGAAGTCAGATTACTTGTCTTTACTGACATCAACATTCTCCACAGTCAGACTCCTTAACTCTTAAGAAGAAAATATTAAACCACACAGAGCACTGTATGTTGACAGTGGGGAGTAGACTTACTTTTGAGGAAAATGTTATCAATTCGTGGGCCCCAACATGTGTGTGTGTTTTACTGTTCATCTTTGAATCAGTGTGAGAACACAGGCAGAGGTAACCTTTAATGACTCAGCATTTAAGTGGCCATAAATTCCTACTACACAAAGAAATGCTACTATTGGGAAATCTCTAGAAAGTTAAATTTGCATATGATTTGCATATGTATAGTGGTGCAGCCAATGGCAGAGGTTTCATTTGCTTAATTTTGCATATCATGGCCGTCAGGCAATTATGTGATTGGTTGTTAGGACAGAATGTGCAGACTTTTGATTTATCTTTTATCTGATAAAGAAATGCCCACAGGGTGAGACAAACATCCAAGTATGTGTGCAAGTGTGGACGTGTGTATCCATATGTGTGAGAGGTTAAATGCCTTTGTGCATGTGTGTGTGTGAGTCTACTTTAGCCCATCATTAAATCTGTAAAACCTCTGGAGTTCAGAGGTATGATGTGTGTGTGAAGAAGAGGCAGAAAACATTTCTAAACTAAGATTGGTTTAAGCAAAACAATAATTTTAGTTGCTGTGAACTTATTTTCATACTCTGCCATATGCAGATATAATGTACCCACAAAAAAGGTAAATAAATGAAATGTAAAAAATAAAACAGAATTAAGTATAAAACTAAGCTAAATATGGTAAAGTAGTGGTACGTAATTGTTCTATTGAACTGCCTGGGTTTTATTCACCTACTACAGGTCAATTAGAGAACAGTATAAATGGAGATTTTACCAGCTCTCCTCATGTGTGATCAATACCTAAATGGCAACTGTTTACAATTACTGCCCTGGTGCTATTGTGAGACTTTAAAAATACACTGCTGATTTTGTGATAAACCAAAAACAGCTTATGAAAAACTTCAAATGACACCTTTATCCAAGCTTTTGGAATCCTCAAACAATTTATTTATTTATAAAGCTCTCTAAGAGCTTTAATAAAGCTTTTAGATTGAGTAGTAGTAGTAGTAGTAGGAGGAGGAGGAGTAGTCTTCAACCCACAGATGAAAAGTCTGTTTTATATTTTATCCAATATATGATATATATTCCATCTGACCACAGCTCCAACAGCTGACCCCAGATAAATTGTTTTTTTGTTGACCCCACTATACATGAAAGGAAAATGACCTCAGTGTGTGTGTGTGTGTGTGTGTGTGTGTATGCAATGTAATTTATTTGCATGTGTATAGACGCATACTATGTGTGTAGGGAGGTGTGCCTTAACTCATTCTCTCCACTGACTGAACCAAATCACTAAATGTAATCCATGAGGCTATTCCTGTGTGCTCCTCTGTGTGAGCCTGCATGTTTGTGATGTTCACCATAAATTCACCCAAAACCAAATCATCAACCAAATCATCGACACTAGGATGTTGGAAAGGTAGCACCTGGGTTCTCCTCAGCTCTATGTCATACATAGACCATAGACTCTATGTCATACATAGAGCTGAGGAGAAAGGTCTGTGGGAGCAGGTGCATTTACCAAATAAGTATGGATGGAAAGATGGACAAAAGAAAGAGTAAGGGCAAGGATCAGATGGCTGCTACTGTATATGAAAAGAAATAAAGAAAAATGGATTAAATGGATAGGTAGGGCAGACAGAAATGGAAGAGGGTCATCCTGAGGTAGGAATAAACAGAGAGGAGTGAGTGTGAAGTGATGGCTGGTGACAGTCAACACCCAAACAGGATTTTAAGGATAACCAGGGACGTGAGCAATAATGAGTCAAAAGAAATAGTGCCTGAGAGACAAAACGAAAGTTGTGAAAAGAGGAGAGAGGAGAAAGGAGTGAAGAGAGGGGCGAAAAAGAGAAAAAAAAAGGGAGCTGCTGAGAGAAATAGGTGAGAACACCAGTCTGATCTATAACAAAACACGTTTAATAAACATAACAAAAGAAACTTATTTTATGGCTAATGTATTTAAGTGCACATGTCAGGCCTGTGTGTTTTCAGCATTGAAATTATATAAACATTTTGTTTCAGGTAACACTATAAATTACATATTCTGCTGTGTTTGCACATTATTCTATTGTCAATTTACCCACAGGTGTGAGCAGCACCCCACAGAGAAACAGGGACGAGGCTCAGCTGCACGGTCAGAAAGCAGAGAAAAACACAAACAATAACAGGCAAAATGGGAATAAGGTGATTTCCCTGAACTCCCATGTATGCACTGTATGCAGATGTGCTAATTCACAAATGAAAACTGTAAACTGTAAATTCCACTCAGTTGTTAACTATAAATAGACAAATAGCTGCTTTTCACACTTAAGTGAGAAAGTCTGTGAACTGGGTTTGTCAGTTTCCCTAAAAGCAGCTGATTAAAATGGTTACATTTCTTTAATAGGTGGAATTTACCTTACAATCACATTAAAAGGAAATAATGTGAATAAAATATCTACAAAATGTAATTTGCAACTGCTTTTAAAAACATAATATATAGCATATAAAGTGAATCTGAAGTGCTACACTGTAAACAGGAAGCTGTGATTCAACTGCATGTATTTAATTTTTTTCATAATATTTTTATAATGCTGGGAATGTGGGTCTCAAAATTAATCTAAAAAGGTTTGTAAGCATGGAGCGCTTAGCAAGAAGTGGTATCAGGTGTGTAAGACCAAGGACTACTTTTATTTCTGAACAGCTGAATTTCCCCTTGTCCATGGTGACACAAGACCACAGAAGGAGAGTGCTATTGCTTAACGAGAGACGTCAAGAAGTCAGAGGTCAATGTTTTTCAACAGCAATGATGCTGGAAAACAAGACTATGGTGTATGTGGCCTTCATTGCTTCCTTGGATATTCTCTGGCCCCCTATAAGTCTGCACAGAATACGCAGGTAAATCATGGACGGTTGGGTCCTGAGATGTGTCATACAGCACTAGTGTGTTTACGAGAAGAGGAATGAAGCAATGTGTTTAAATCACCTTACTGCCAGCGTCACACACCTACATCTGATCTCTGAAGTTTCATAATTTGAACTAGACCACATGTAAATGTGAAATACACCATAACAACGAGTGATTAAAACTGCTCAGAACATATCACCGTGCCCATTGATCGAGCATCAGCAAGATCAGTGTGGTGAGGTGCCAGTGCAGAGACCAAAGGACACTAAAAGACAATACCTGCCCCAGCCACAGCCTGTTCACCCTGCCACTATACCATCAGACTTTTGGAGCAGGTTCTTTCCTCAGTCTGTGAGACTTCTGAATTTATACTCTAAAATAGTTCTCTCTTTATGACTTGACTATTTATTCATTTATTTATATATTTTAAAATTCTGTTAGACAATTCTGTGTTGAATAAACAAGGAAAGATGGGAAGCAAAACTAAGTAAACACACCACCATATACTGCCACTTTAGACTGCAAGCAACACAAAAATAGATCATACTGGTATCAATATTAAATCAATGGCCATAGGCACTGTTAATAATATTACTAGCTAACTTCATTATGTCTAATTGAATAGCTATAAGATACAGCCCAAAAATTAATTAATACACAAAAGCGAGCCCTTCTATTGTCTTTGCATGCTGTTAAAATCCTGTCAGGAGCACTTTCCAGGAATTACAATAGCGGCGTTATATAGGAAAGTTCTCAAAATGCTAAGTAATATTTAAGGCTAAACGGTCTAAATGTCTAAATACAAGGCACAGAAATGCCAGAGGTGGATTCGCAGAGTCAATCGGGGACTGAACGGAATTTTTCTCTGAAAGTGAATAAAATAAGTTTCAAAAGATGTTTCAAAGAAAAACATGCTTTCAGAGTTGTTTCAAATAACTGCATTTTACTGGAGACACCAGAGTGTGAAAATACAAGCCACAGACACAGTGGGGGAGTAAGAAGAGATGGCTGTAATTCTTACAGCGTTGCTAAGCTTCTATCAGCATGCATATACCTGATATTTTACCATAATATCCCAAAACCACCATCGCTCTTTTACTCCCTCTGTCCCCCAAGTAACTTTTCTTTAATCTCTTCTCCCTTTCATTTTCCCCACATTACCCAAAGTCTACATTCTCCCTCCTCTCTCCTGCCTCATTTATCCACCATATATTACATCCACTCACTTTTTCTCCTTTCCTCCCTCTTTCTTATGTCATTTATAAAGCCCTAGTTGTCACCACTTTCTCTTCTTTCCCAATTTTCTCCAAATATCAAAATGTCTTATTCTCTTTTTCCCCTGCTCTCCTGTTTTCTTCAATTTCTACTGCACCATCCAACCCCAATATTGACCTCAGACTTTTCTCCCTTTCCATTTATCTCACTCCATCTTAAAATGACAGTGTCCTCAGCTGATTTAAAAAGGCAATTTTGCAGTCTTTCA